>NC_134992.1:2121212-2424242 GCF_050947335.1 Megachile rotundata
ATTTACGATGCGAAAATTCTTCATTAATTTTGAAGTATATCGTCGTATGACAAGAAACCTATTTACTCGCTAAAATCCACAAGAGCATATCAATACCCGCTCTATGGGATTGTCAAGTAAAAAGGGTGACTGTCATATTTGATGTCTTCCGTATAATAATAGTACAATTTCCGAAATCCACACTAAATAAACACACAATCACATAAGCACCACGATTGTCCAGTCCTTAGTATCGAAACGTTAAAAATATCCACCTTTTTTACACATCAATTCGTTTACGAAAGTTCCTCGCCATGTACACATTACACATTATGCGCGATGAGTAAAGAATCAGTTATTGCAAAATGTATTATTGCGATCGCACAACACATATTACCGATAATATTTAATTTACTTTAATGTTTGAAATGTGCACCATTCTCTTCTAAGCACTCTCGTTCGATTATCGACAACCAACTGACGTTTTGTACAGAATTTTAGAAACAAAAAACTGGCATTGGTATTGTCTTCCCACTATACCCCTCCTCAGGCTGATCAGGTTACATTTCTCGACGAGCGAGCTTCTTAGGTTATTGTGGAATTTTTTTCCCGTTGAGATAGAGTCACTGTTTCGCTCTTCTTTTGTGATGTTTGTTTATTTTGAAACTTTATAGTAAAATGTTCCGTGCAAATACGCATCTGTGCATATTCGTTAAAAGTAATTCGTGTCATAAACATAAATTTTTCGACTCATCAAAACAAATAAATAAATAAATTTAATATTGTCGGTAATACGAGTTATGCGATCGCAATAATACATCTTGCAATAACTGATTCTTTACTCATCGCGCATAATGTGTAATGTGTACATGGCGAGGAACTTTCGTAAACGAATTGATGTGTAAAAAAGGTGGATATTTTTAACGTTTCGATACTAAGGACTGGACAATCGTGGTGCTTATGTGATTGTGTGTTTGTTTAGTGTGGATTTCGGAAATTGTACTATTATTATACGGAAGACATCAAATATGACAGTCACCCTTTTTACTTGACAATCCCATAGAGCGGGTATTGATATGCTCTTGTGGATTTTAGCGAGTAAATAGGTTTCTTGTCATACGACGATATACTTCAAAATTAATGAAGAATTTTCGCATCGTAAATTCACTCATGAGGTAAGCGTCCAAATATTCTTTAATTTTATGTCGTTAAACAAATAGTCATTTTTTTTAATTATCTAAAAAAACTGCGCTTGATCTTTACCTTTATTTTCGCTTCATCCATACAATTAGTTTCGTTAATAAATTTATACTTATTAATAGTTGTGAATTTTATAACTACTTACCGGCTGACATATTACCGATGATGGTAACTATGTTACCGATATCGCGCGATTTGTTTGTTCACGACCAGGGTCAACCGTCACGCTTGCATCCGTCGCTCTCGCATCTGAGCGCGCGCTATTCTCGCGCTCTGATTGGTCAGTGTTTTTCATTAATAATTCAAAAACTAAGCTTTAACCAGCATTTTGGTAAAGGAAAAAGTTGTTCAGAATCACCCCAGCTACCACCCCCTGAAATTATGCCCACCAGTAGCCGAACACCCTGTATAAACAGGTCAAGACCCATTAGTTTTCGTCAGTATAAATCAATGTATCATAGCGAACAAGTAAATATTGTGTGTGAACTTTCTGTTAAAACCGTTATCTGTTAAAACCGTTATATGTTAAAGACCGTTGTGTATTATATTTCAAATAAACCATATATATATTACTCTGCAAAATCCCATCAGGTTATGGGCCCAGAGAACGCAAATTAAATTCGTAAAACGAAATCGCGAAAAGTGGTAGTGCGCGAGAATAAGCGGGAAAACGGCTTATTGTACTCGTAACACTAAATGGCGTCCACAATTAAAATTGACCCGCTCACAGAAGAAAATTATGATGAATGGAAAATTCACATGATGGCCATTCTGAGGAAGAATGATCTGTGGGGCTATGTGACCGGAGAAATTCCGAGACCCATAGCTGCGGAAAAATTGGCCGAGTGGATCATCAACGATGGGAAAGCACAATCGGACCTCGTTCTACACATGAAAGGCAAAGAGCTTAAATTGTATGCGCGTTTGGGGTCAGCTAAAGAGATATGGGACAAACTTCAAGAAACCTTCGAGTCAAAAGGAGCAATGAGACGGTCAGCGTTAATGAAAAAATGCGTAACCATGAAATTGCACGAAGGTGACGATTTGAGGAAACATGTAACCGAATTTTGCGACACAGCAGCTAAATTAAGCGATATTGGAATAAATGTTCCTGATGAGATGTTGGTAACACTATTGATGCACAGTTTACCTGAATCTTTTGCAATGTTTAAGGAATCTATAGAATCGCAAGAGAAATTACCAACATTAGACGCGCTGAAAATCAGGCTATTTGAACGTCTTCAAGGGCAAAAGCAGGACGGTGAAAATTCCCAAGACGCGTTATATTCGAGAAGATCGAATACGGGTCACCGAGGATCAACCCATCAACATCAACAAAACAATAACAAATTTAGGAGACCTGACCACACCCAAACGACAAGACGAAGAGTCAAGTGTCAAAGGTGCGAGAAGGAAGGACATATAGCTAAGGACTGCAGAGCCAAATATCCAGCACACTCAAAATCAAGCCATCAGTACTCGGAGTATAGCGAAATCTCAAGCTCAAGTGGTAAATCAGGAAAACAAAATACAATGCTAGGTACATTCGAAGAGGGTATGTACGCTATGCCGAGCAGCGAATGGTGTATTGATAGTGGAAGCACCAGCCACATGTGCAATCAAAGGGACAGTTTCGAGAAATTTACACACACAAACTCTGAATTAACGTTGGCA
Source organism: Megachile rotundata (assembly GCF_050947335.1). Taxonomy (NCBI): domain Eukaryota; kingdom Metazoa; phylum Arthropoda; class Insecta; order Hymenoptera; family Megachilidae; genus Megachile; species Megachile rotundata. The sequence continues at coordinate 2,124,066 of NC_134992.1, forward strand.
AATCATGAGAGTACGCGAATCACAGGAACGGGAAACGTTCGGTTAATAGTTAGTGCCAATGGTGATCGTGAAATCAATTTTGAAAATGTGTTGTATGTGTCAGACTTGCGAACAAATTTATTATCAGTGTCTAAAGCCACGGATCACGGTTTTGAAGTTACCTTCCGCAAAAATTACGCGATTGTAACTAAAAACAATGAAGTGTTTTTACGTGCTGATCGCCGCGGGGACTTATACTTCGTAAAAAAAGGTGAAAATTGTGCGAGAAAAGCGATATCGAGCAAGAAAGACATTGACATTTGGCATGAGAAGTTGGGCCATCTCAATGAACGTGATATCAAACTCATGGCTAAAAATAAATCCGTACACGGTCTTATAATCGACGACAATGAAAAATTGTCGGAGTGTGAAATATGCATTCGCGAAAAGCAGACGCGGTTACCGCTTAACAAAACTGAAAATCACCGCACGCGAGATCTGTTAGAAATAGTGCACAGTGATGTTTGTGGACCTATGAGACACGCATCGGTGTCTGGAAAACGATACTTTGTCACATTTATCGATGACAAATCGCGCTGGTGTGAAATTTATTTTGTGAAATGTAAAAGCGAAGTGTTAAATGTGTTCAAACAGTATAAAAGTGAAGTTGAAAACTATACTGGACATAGAATAAAGTCGTTGCAAACTGATAACGGCACAGAGTATTGTAATCGTGAGTTTGGTCGATTTTTACAAGAACAAGGCATTAAAAGACGTCTGAGTACACCACATACGCCACAGCAAAATGGCATTGCCGAAAGAAAAAACGGGACGCTCGTGGAAATGGCGCGCTGCATGATGAGGCAGGCGGGAGCACCTCCACATTTTTGGGCTGAAGCAATATACAACGCCAACTACACGCGTAATAGATGTCCAACGAGTGCGTTAAACGGCGGTATACCTTACACTGCGTGGACGGGGAAGACCCCCACCTTAGGTTACCTGCAAATCTTTGGTACAAAAGTGTTTGTACTAAACAAAGGACAAAATAAAGGAAAATTCGATTCGAGATCGAAAGCCGGAATTTTTTTGGGCTACTCAGAAACTTCAAAGGCGTATCGCATATACATCACAGAGACAGGCAAAACTATAGAAAGTAGAGATGTAAAATTTCTAAGCTACAGTGGATTTCAGCGCGAATATACCCAGATATTCGACGAAGAGGACAACGACGATACAACACGACGAGATTGCCGCTAAAGAGAAGAGCCACAGTACCATGGGAAGATCTGGTTCAACCAGCCAAGCGGGGAAGAGGTCGTCCGAAATTTTTACGCACTGATCAAGTGGGAAGACCACGAAAACAATACCAGTCAACTACAGAAGAAGAAAATGCATACGAAAGTGAAAATGAATCCTCAGGAGAAGGGGAGGACCATATTGACAATGAAGAAATAGAAGACGATGTTTTCGAAAGTGCAAATATAACAGTGACACCAGATCCCACTACATGGGCACAGGCGAGCAAGATGGATGATGCAAACGCTTGGAGATGTGCATTGGAAGATGAATTCCTTGCGCAAATTAAAAATGCCACTTGGGAGATAGTTGATCGCCCAAAAAATCGTAAAATTATTGGGAATCGATTGGTTTTTTGTACAAAAATTAATGGCGAAACCGAAAAGAAAAAGGTACGCCTCGTTGCAAAAGGATGTTCGCAAAAACCTGGAGAAGATTTCTACGAGACTTACTCGCCAGTTGCACGATCAACATCAATACGACTTCTAGCGGCATTATCAGCGGAGATGGGGTTAGAGATTCATCAAATGGACGTCGTAACAGCATACCTGAATGGAGACCTTGAAGAAAGTGTCTACATGACTGTACCAGAGCAGTTAAGTGAAGTTATAGAAAAAATTATTAAAAATAAGCCTGTGGGTTCTAGTGGAAAAGTAGTGAGTGATAGTAAAATAAAAGAAACAGCTAAACGCTGGCTAAGTAGCATTAAACGAAATAGTGAGTGTGTATGTCTATTGAAAAAGGCCTTATATGGACTGCGCCAATCAGGACTTCAGTGGTACAAAAAGTTATTGTGTAAATTACGGACACTAGGATTTACCCCTTTGCCACAGGACCCTTGTTTGTTTGTGTGCACGAAAAACGAAAAATGTATGTTAATTACTATCTATGTAGATGATTTGTTAATTGCGTCGAATGATAATAAGTGGCTGCAGAAAATAAAAGTGTCATTATCACAGTCTTTTGAGATTAAAGATTTAGGGAAAGTAAATCGTTGTTTAGGTATAGAGTTTTCGCGAGATGATGACGAGTGTGTCTATTTAAAACAACGATCTTATACTAAAGATATTTTAAAACGATTCAATATGGAAAATTGTAAATCCGCGGTAACACCGAGTGAAATAAGCCTTAAATTAACAAAACCAGAACGTGTAAATGAGTGTGAAATGAGAATGTATCCTTATCAATCATTAATTGGTGCATTGATGCATTTAGCGGTAACGACTAGACCAAACATTGCTTTTAGTGTAAATTATTTGAGTCAATTTAACAAAAATTACAAAGTCACGCACTGGAACGCAGCTAAACGAATATTACGTTATCTTAAAGGGACATTAGATTATGGATTAAAGTATCAAAAGACAGGTTTATCTTTGTTTGGTGTAGCAGACGCGGACTGGGGAGGTAATGTTGTAGATTATAAATCGTACTCTGGTTTTGCATTCATATTGGCAGGCGCACCCATCAGCTGGGAAGTGCGTAAACAACGCAATGTTGCCCAATCGACAACAGAATCCGAATATGTAGCTTTAAGTGAGGCTACTAAGGAAGCAGTTTATTTACGCGAAATTCTAAATAGTTTGAATGTTGAAACTGAATATGTAAGAATCTTCAACGATAATCAAAGTGCGATTGAACTCGTAAAGAATAGTGCTTTTCATCCACGAACCAAACATATTGCTTTAAAATATCATAAAATACGTGATGAGTATCAGAATAAAAGAGTTGATATCCAATATTTGTGTAGCGAGCAAATGCCAGCAGATATACTGACCAAAGGGTTAAGTGGACCCAAACATATTAAATGTTTAATAAATATTGGAATGTGTGATGTACAAAATACGCGATAAAGACGCAAATTTTGAGGGGAGGTGTTCGGGATATTCAAAATTCTATCGTCTGCGTCGTAACGTCTCGAATGTTCTAGATCCCCATCTGTATATAAATAGGTCAAGACCCATTAGTTTTCGTCAGTATAAATCGATGTATCATAGCGAACAAGTAAATATTGTGTGTGAACTTTCTGTTAAAACCGTTATCTGTTAAAACCGTTATATGTTAAAGACCGTTGTGTATTATATTTCAAATAAACCATATGTTTCACGGTACATATTAGAAATCGCGTTTCCGACAGTTTCTTTAGAAAATTTAGATTTACAACTTTGTTTTTCACGAAGGCAGCTAGCAATTTGTACACTGGACTAACATTTGGCCTGCACGTTGCTAGCGCGTTCATGGTATGCAAGTACCAGAGCTGTTTTTGAGAGTCTTTTGTATATTTAGATTTATGATTTCTATGTCTAAGTTCTCTCGACGGTCTCAACAGCTAATTGCCAGTGCCATAAACGTGAATTTCCTGAGGGTCCGAGGACAGGGCCTAGGAGACATAAATCAGGTCCCCTTGTTGACAACCCAACGGAAATTCTGTCTTACGTCCGATTTCTCTTTACACCCCCACAAGGCCCACCGTACTCCGCGCGGACCGCGCTAAGGGCGCACGGGGTAGGGTGGTGTCCTTTTTTAAGCATTACGATTGGCAAACAGCAAGCCAATCAGGACAGTTTCCCCATTTTTAGATTTTCCATAGTTTTCCTTCTTCGGGACAAGTCCGGAAGGAACTTTCGCTAACCTACCTTCTAACAGTAAAGAACTCTAAAACATACTATCGAACAGTAATGTTGGGTTCTGGTATACAACACTTTATTACGAAGACGAAACGTACAACTCGAATGCGGTTCGCTCAGTACCGAACTATTTCTAATTCTAAACTTATTCTAAAACTTGGGGGTTTTTAAATACTAGCTTAAGGATAGGTAGTGGTAGGGATGGTGGTCAAGGGACAGCGTGACTCAGGATGGTTGCGAGGTCTAGGATGAGTAAGACTTAGGAATCGTGATTAGTATGTTTGTATAGGGATGAGTCTGTGGAGTGATTTATATAGGGATGAATCGGTACTGTTTGTGAAATGATTCTTGTAGTTGGACATACAACAGTAAAGATCTCGGAATATTGATCACACAGTAAAGATCAATCTCCGCACAATCAACAGTTACACTTAGAACATTTTTACAGTGGTTATAGACTTTACAATTTTAACAGTTTCACTTTAACATTCGCGAATCCGGTACACATTACAACACAGACATTTTTGTTATTTAGTTTAAGTGCTTTGAATATTAAACCGTTATTTAAAAGTTAACAGTGTACAATCATTAACAATCAAACAACTCTACCGCCATAAAAAGCCGTAGAGTCGCGCATACGAAATATTGAGAATTTTCAGTAATTTTGATCGTGTGCGTAACACCATATATATGTTACTCTGCAAAATCCCATCAATTTCAAAGGAAAATTTTCATATGAAATCATACATAATGTGAACACACATTTCCAAAATGGATATTAAAATAATTAACAAAAAGTGAAGTAGATCCATTCAAATTCAGTTATTTAACACATATAAATAAAGCATTACATAAAAGTTGTTATTTTTACAAAAAGTAACATAGATACACCTGTACAACATAGATCTACAAATATTTCATAACAAAGTTACTACAAATAGTAATTTAATAAACATCTACATACGTTTGCTTGTTAAACTGTTTTGTTCAATACATAGTCATAAGCAGGATAATTTCCCTTGAAAACTTTATTTATAATAAATGTTCCTTAGTTTTCTTGATTACGCACTAAAGTAAATGACGTCAAAAAATAGTTCGGTTAAAATATGTGTGGCGTCGATTTAGCGGCCGCCACGTCCCTGCCTAATTTATTATATTTAGTCTAGCCTTAAGATTTTGGGTGTGAATGAAATGCGGTAATGAGTTGTATTGTTTATAAAGTCGCGTGGCGTACAGGAATAATAAATATACACAACCAATTTAATACAATGAGATAATAATCACAAAATACGTCTTTTATTCTGCGTAGAAATACACACCGCGTGTTCTTCTCACCATGTTACATATCGACTGTCTATTGTCGATCGTCGACCCGCGCGACCCGCGTCCAAAACACGCATACAGCGCCGCGTACAAATAGAAATCAAAACAACAAATCGTGTTTCTTATAAGTTGTTTGCCTGAGTCCGAGTGAATGCTGCGTAGCGTTTGTGAGAGGATGTTTGGATCATCGAGTCGAGTGTCGCGTTGGGTGTCCGAGTTCGAGGAATGCCTGAGAAATACGCGTGTATCGTTGAATGATTGGTTTAGAGTGAGAACGATTCGGTTTGGAAGAGGAAAGAATGATTCCGGGTAGAAGGCATCAGGGTGTGTGGGGGTGAGTGTTTTAAGCATGAAAGTTTTTAGTTCATCATTGTTAGTCGAAGAGTACGGTCGTTGACCTGCTTGCGAAATAAACGGGAAGTCAAAGGTGGAAAATAAGGATTACTATTTTTCCCTGTCGCGTCCTCATCCCATATATGAATAATATGACATATTTAGAATATTATGCAATATGTATTATACAACTGCGTGTGATAATTCAATGTTTGGCTGAATTTAGAATAAATCATTATAGATACAAAGCAAGCGATTACAATAATTCGCAGAAATATCAAAATGGCGTATCTAGAATATAACTACATACAATGACTGTAGTCAAATGGATAAATAACGACTGTAATGACCGTAGTCAAATAGATGAAGAGAGTTTATATAAATTTACGTCCCAAAATACCTTATTGAAGAGATATATGCTTTTAAGGATATTTATGATTTATTGTGGCAGTTATAAGAAATGTTAGAAAATTCCTCCCTCTGTATGAGTGCAGGCTTCTATTAGTCGAATTATGACTAATGAGTGATTGCCGAACTCGTTCAGATATTCTAATTGTTTCACAAGAAATAACAAGAAATGTATTTTGCATTTATTCTCAAAGTTATTCTTCATGTAAATAATAACTGTTATTGAGAATGTTGGATGACCAACCTAATGATTCATTCCAGATAAGAATATCGGAACCCATGTACATATTTTAGTCAGCCTTGTTTTCCACATTTTCTATTTGCGTACAAACTTAGGAGAAAACTTGAAGATTCATCAATACGTCATAGTAGGGTAGTTGGTCATCCATGATAAGGGTCACAGATAACCCCTTTTCATCCCAGAAACCTAAGGTATAAGAACCGAAAACCTTTAGAGTTAGCCTAGACTTATTTCGAACCTTCTGCGTGTCGGTTTCCACGAACGTTAGTTGTATCCAGAGTGTATTTTTTGAAACGTCCGAAATATACTTGTTGTTGTGTATCGGTGTAGTACGTTTCTCACCCGGATCCCAACAAGAATTACAATACGTATACTATTTTAAGCAATAAATTATTATACCAATGTTACGCGTGGATATATGAATGCTTATGTCTTTTCAATCAAGCATTTTTCGATATAAGTTTATATAAACTTTCTTCGTGTATTTGATCACAGTAATTTATAATATAAATTTGGTCCACACTTTTTTTGGACACTTTGTATATTGAGATTTAGAAGAATACAAAAAATATACAGCTAGTTGAATTTCAGTAATTGGACGGTCATAACTTGATTTTGAAAAATATTATAAAATTCGTATGCTATTTACTTTGAACAAGCCTGGAGGCGAAGATAACACTCGGAAATTATACTCGCTGGTTCGTTTTCCGAAATACCTCCCTCAGGAATACTTCTCTTCCATCTACTCTGTCCGTGAAGTCTGTACAAAACGAAAGTACAGTAAACAATGAAAACAGGCAGATTTAAATTTGTTATTAATCGTCAAAAATGTTATGCTTTATTTCATTTTAATATTAAGCGATTTAAGTGAACCATAAGTGGAAGTTAGCATTATCCTTAATTTTAGATTCTTTATTGTTTAATTGATAAGTATTAACGGTTTAGAAAAAATGGAGATGCAAATTATCGTTCGACATGAATTTTTAGGAAATTTTATGTAGTTTTACCATGATTGCTAAAAGCACAAGCGATTGATCTCTGAGGGAAATGATTTATTCAACAATTAGATAGGTTCACTAGGAAGGCAAATTTGACAGATTATATGTATAAAATTACAACAATAATAATAATAATATTAATAATAATAATAACAAAAATCCATCGTTTGCATTGGAAATTTACTATTATCGGTTAGAAAATTTTATAACTTTTTGTTTAATTAGGCATCCAGGAGATGTTTTATTCTCTACCGTCCGATTGACGTCTGCTGCACTCTCCTCTTCTAAATTATAAATACTCCGTACTCTCTTGACCAACAAAGTCAAAGTATTATTATCAAATTCGGACGTCCAGAAATAGTCTCCCATATTTTGCCCCTTTTCTCCAGGCAGTTGACCAGATATTTTCGCTTTACTCTCCTGCTGCGCTCCTCAACTTGTTAACCATTTCTCTAAGCAAGCATGCAGATATTATCGCCGACTCTCCTGCCGGAATTCCTAAGCCGCATTCGAGAGCGGTCGATGGTTTTACCTTATCCCCTTTCTTGGAACAGTTAATTAGATTAATTCATACTGCGAGCCACTATTTTATATGGTTTCGTTGCTATCCGCAGCTACCTTAATTAAGAGCCTGATTGTCAGATTCTCTTCTAACAGCAATTTCGCGAGGCGCATTTTGCCTTCCTTCCTGTAAAGGAGTCTACCTTGATTCGCTAACAATATCAATATGTTTGCGATCATTCGCGAATTTTTTCGATGTTCACTATGATTGGAATTTTTTTTCCGCGTGCTATAAAATAATAAACAAATATTATTTTCGATTGCTTAGCTTATGTGCATTATACAAAGTTTGGGAAATTGATGTATACTAGTCGGCATATGCATCCACTTAAGACTTTAGTATTATAAATATTATTAATATTATTAAATATTATTAATATTTTTCTTAATATATTAAATTACGATTGCAACGTTGCATTGATGCGAGTGGTCATCACTTCGACTAAATTTTGAAATGTAAGTCACTCTGGTTTATTCTATTATCTGCAAATGAATGATCTTGAGTGAAGGGTCATTGTAATGGTTTAAACACCTGTTATTTTACTAAGGTTATAAGAATATAGCGTGTTTGTATAACGAGTGTTTAATAATTGGAGAACATATTCGATTATAAAAAGACGATACGTCTAATGAATAATAGAAACGCTACACTTTACAAATGATTAACACGGTTCGCTATCTAAATCAGTTTAGAACAATTAATTTAATAATTGCCTGTTAATAGGAAACATTATCATTACCACTTAAAACAACGAGCTTTAGAGACTAAGCCGCTACACAGAGAGCTTTGTTTCTCACTAGCTAGTCGTATAATCTAAAGCAAACCCCGAGAATATAGCGGTTAAGCCAATGTTCCGTAGCAGCACAAATTAATAATGCTTCTAATTAATTACTGATCAGAATGACTGAATACACGAACTAAAACAATGGACTTCAGAGACCATTATATGGAGAGCTGCACTCGTTACTAGCTACAAATATAACCTAGAACAAGCTTCAAGAATCTGACGGCTCAATTAATACTCTGGCGAAAAAAGCACTGAATATGAAAGTGGTTGGAGAAACACACAGTTTAACGTCTTGGACTAGGTCGCTTTATAAAAACATTATATGCGATGCTCTCCAAAATAACGGTGTTTAGAGACCAAGTCGCTCGAATAAGTTATACAGCTTAGAGTAAACCCCAAGTATCCGAAGAACAATATACAGCATTATATGCACGATAGAGCATGAAAGTTCTGTTGGCCGTTTGCAGCAAGGTTATTCGGAAGCTCTTCTTCCTAGTCCCAGAGGAATTCTACCTGAATTAAATCGAAAACTACTTTCCGTTTTGACATTCAACGCACACATATTTATACCTCGATAAGTATGAATTTTAGCAAGTGCGTAGGGGAATCGTACCTTTACTAGATGTGTATAAAGCTATATGTAAAATTAATTTCTTTTTGTAGATAGTAATTCATAAAAGTTGTACATGGATATTATTGTTAATAATATATTTTGATTTTTATTCTATTGATATCCCATAATTTTATTCGTAAAATAGTCATTTGTAAAAGGTGTTCTGTTCTTTAACAGAAGTCTTGGAATCGCGCTTTATCAATTTAAGCTATATGTAAAATAGTACGAAATACGCCGAATTAGTATTAAAATACATAATGTATGACGTTTAGACCGCAAAGTACCTTTTAGGCACGTGACATTATTATCAATTTACTTCAACGTTTAATCATAAATAACAGTATTTATTATATATTTGAGCAATTTGTAATTTTAAACGTGTTATTCAAATAAAGTGACTTTAGCTACATGACTACATAGTAGAATTCAGGGTGTAGTGTAATCAGATCAGAATAAACCCAAGCTTCGCCATGCAACGGCTAATAATAGAGGTTTAATTGGAAGTTTGTCTACACTCTTTATATTAGTTTATAATTTAAATAAACAAGATTAGACAAATGTTTCACTTACGAAAACGAATAAATAACGTTAATTTTTATTATACTTTTTATCAGCTATTCTGCAAAACCATGTACCCAGTCAAATCTGCTACTGAAAAAAAACAAAAATTGTGCCTATACAACATTTTCTGTATTACAAGAAAATATCAAGATTATGAGAAGAATACGTTTTCCAGACTCAACTTCAATGTTTTCACGCCTGAATGTGTATGATCTCTGATATCGAAAATATATGTCAAATATTTTTACGAGAACCACCAACTGAGCAAGTCTTATTGACATCGGTTATTAACATTTGGTAGTCCTCCCGTGTTAGTTTACACAATACTGGAAGTGGTTTTTATTTTGGGTGTTATAATAAATTAAAAGTGTCAAAGTTCTTCAAAATGTGTGCATAAAATATTCGTAAACGGTTTATACTGGTCGTTAAGGACTTTTTGAACATTAACCGTCGCAGTGCGACGTCAACGAAACGCTTTGTTCACTTTAGTGACACATCGTTAAACGTAGAGAAGCATCTCGCCAGAAAGGACATGGCGGAATACGCATGTAAAATCTGCTTTCCAACGTATCTAGTTCAAATTAATGGCGTGAAGTGGCGCCTTTGTGACATGAAATTACGTATTTTAGCTCCTTAATTATAAAGAAATTGTCCACCGTTATAGGTTTTGTAAATGCGCGCGAATGGCAAGAGCGAATGGACTGACGAATGAGCGATGCATGCGAGAGAAACAGGAAGAGTAAGAGAAAGAGAGAATAAAAGTACGAGCTGCTAGAAATTTGGAGAGCCAGATCGAATAAGACCGTGAGAGAAAAGAGTAGTGTGAGCGATAGTTCAGTAGTTTTGTTAAAATATATGTATATTCCGTCAAGCTTCAGTTTTCTTTGTTTTTTCTCCCCTTTTCTCTAACATTATATACATTTCTTGATGTCGCATAAACGTTAAAAATTACAAGTAATTGTAGCGAATATGGCATATATTATAAAACAATTAGATCATTTTTCTTCGAAGGAAGTACAATCACATTAAAGCGAATATTTTTTAACTATATTCGCAACTGCTCCCGTGAATAGAGCTAATACTAAGATATGAATATTAAAAAGATCAGTGACTGTAAAATCTCTAGTCATTTCCTAATCACGAAATAACACTTCACTCTTAAGTTTTAGAAAAGTGAAAGCGTCCAGGGTTGCATTTCTAGCAAATAATTTATATTGTTTTTTATATTTATATAATTATATTTTATTTATACTGCGACGTAACAGTTCCTTGAAATAAGAATGTTTGACATTGGGAAAAAAGAGAGAGACGTATTGGGGGCGTCACGCTGATCGTGTTACGATCATCAGTGTAGGGAAAAACGTTCGAAGCGTAATGTTGAAGAAAGAAAAGCAATCGCTGAACTTATTTGGATAATCGTTCATACGTTTTCACTAGTATATTCAGCGTTACTATATTAGGAAGTTATTTAAAAGTGTCAGCAAAATATTACACTGAAAGGTGGTAATGAAAACTGACAGTGACGTAAAGTCAGTCCACTATTTGTAACATGACTTGTTGTGTGGTGTATGTTTTTCACGGAAGTCAGGACGGATGAAACGACCCAGTTACAAAGACGCATTTTCACCGAAGCGAGATTATAGGAGCGGGCTCCTCCCTAGCTAATGAGAACGTAATTTACAGATATGCTACTGACGCACACTCATAGCATTGATAGGTAGCCAAATTAGCCTTTAATATGTACCTTCAAATTTTTACATTTCAAAGTTTTAAAGTTATTAAATTTTCAAATTTCCACATATCTAAGTTTTTCAACGACCTAATCTTTAAGATTCCAAACTCCAGAATCCATAAATTTCCAATTCCCCACTTACTTAAATTCTAAAATTTCAAAAATATCAAATTTTCAGATTTTTAAAGTCCTAAATTTTCAAGTTTTCAATTTTTAATGCTTAAATTCTTCTTAAATTCCTAAATTTCTCAATTACTATGTTCCTAAATTCCTGAATTTCTGAATTCTTAAATTCCTAGCAGCTTAAACACCTAAGTTTTTAATTTTCAATGCTTACAAATTTAGAAGTTGTAAGATGAGTAAATTTATATTTTTAATTTTTAAATTTATATGTTCCCAAATTTTAAAATTCAAAAATTCCTAAGCTCTAAAATTTCTAAATTCGCAAATTTTTAAAATTTCCAAACATCTACATTTTTAAATTCTGAAATGCTCAAATTTTCAACTTTCTTAAAATCCCCGTGGATCTCGAACACTTCATCGCTGTTCGTAATGTTGCATATTAGTACACGTAAACTTATAGACAGGCATTTTTCTGCCCATCACTGAAGTTGCATAGTAATTGTTTTGAACTGTTACACAAATCAGTTAATTTCAAAGGAAAATGTTTATTAACTGAAATTTTTATTTAATCTATGATATCACGAGGAAATAGAGATATACAGATGTTGGTAATTGCAGCAATATGATAATATTATCGAGGCAGTGCAATCATTCATGCTATTCAAATGACATTGATGAACGCATTGTTCATATAGCTCTACTGTGCAAACAGCATATCTATATTATATGTATGTACATATACAGGCATTTATATACATTAACATCCACTACGCATTTAGTACATACCTATATCATTTCAGAGATGTATATTTAACACTTCTGAATCGCAAGGTCAAAGCTTATTTATGTATTGTACGTTCATATATTGACAATATACATATATTTTCATTAGTACAATAGCTTTTGATTACTTAAAGTTTTATATTAACTTCTTACTAACAAAATAAGTTATTAATTATTTAAATTGACGTTGTAGAAACATTGAAATATTTGAGAATATTGACTAAATATTTATTTATCGTATTATCATCTAATACGTGTAAAAAATATACATATATCTTTAATTGTGACAGAATGATTTAACATAAAAAGCCCAGCTGAATAAGGTAGTCAAATGTGTCCTTAAGCCAAATGAAATATTCAATATGTCAGTCGGTAGTATATCCAAAAAAAAAAACATCTCACTCCAAGTTTCAACTTCCTATCTCATCCGTGGGGGTAGTAAAAGGGAAAAAACAAAATTCCACTTTTTGGCCTATTTTTTTTCTTTAATTTCGTGCAAAAGTTCTGAAAAAAGTCTGAAACATTGATGTCCACATAGCGCATATTACAAAATTTTTTCAGAATATTTATACGAAATTTCAATTTTAATGATCTTAATCTTAGTTGGGGATTGAAACTTGGTATGCGAGGTCTTTGTTAGATATATTATCGACTGACGTATTCGGTGTTTCATTTGGTTCAAGGGCATATTTGGCTACCTTATTCGGCTAAACCTTTTGGTACTATGGTAGATTTGAATCAATTCGCGCAATTATTTACTGAACAACTTACTTTTCCAAAAATTTTGCATATGAAACTTACACTATTTGAAAGGAGGCATTTCATTGTGTCGGATTTATATCTGCGCGTGAGACATTCTCAGTGGAACAACAAACATGTAACATTGTCCAATTGTTAAAAACGTGACAAATGGACGTATAAGAAGGGGTACCCTCTTCGAAAACACATTCTTTTGTAAAAGGTAAGAGAAAATTGTACGTGTAATAATCATTACGAAATTATGATAAACAAAATATTCCAAAAACACGTATCCCCTATTTTGATCCATATTTTACGTATACAAATCTACATAAAAATTAAACTGCATTTACGATAAAAAATTAAACAAAAAAAGCTTCAATTTTTTAATATATTATTTAAATAGATAATTTCTCGTTAAATTTTTATAATCGGCGAAATTCTTTGCTCAAAAATACATAATTTAGAAAAAAGAACCCTTCTACACACTCTAGTTTCCAGGATATTTAAGAAAATGTGTTTCATCCCTCAACTTTAAGGATTATTTTCTCCCTCAGCATGAATGTTAGCAAATATAAAAGAATATATGTCAAATAATTTTCGAAAAGCTATCACGTATGTAAATTCCATTAAAATCAGGTGATGTCCCTCGCTAGTGTCAGTTAACGGAACAGAATAAATATTAATAATGTATACTATACATGCACCTATAAAAATTATATGGTCTAAAAACCTTTGTAAAAGTGGGGAAAATGAGTGTGATTTTTGTCACGCCGTTACTTCTGATTTCGCTGTCTCTTATACTATTTTGAAGGAAATAGTACCTATCGTTAATACATTATACTACAAGATTTGAATTATTACGATATTATTGAAGCTCACGATTCTCAGATAAGAACAGACAAATGATTAAAATATGGTAACTTATATTTAAATGTGGTATAAATCTACTGATTGTGTGCATGTGCAAGCGCGTGTGGCATCACGCCTCCGTTTACGAGAATTTCTGGAAGATATAATGCACGAATAACTGTGTTTAACGCGTACATCGAACTATACCTTTGATAACACTCACTAGCAAAGGTAAACGTGTTTATGTGTTGTGAAAGATGTTTATTTCTAGCTTACTGAGAATTAATTAATTCAGAACAAACAGACAGCCATTTCAGACACAATTAATTGTATAAACATCTGTACTTCCCCAATTAGTAACCGAACAAGCGCGCTAATTTCTTAAAAGAAATATGATGAGATGTCTAATAATATTGTACAAGTATATACTGCATTAATTAAATATTCGTTCAGTGTAAATATTGTAAAGTATCCATATTCGTGTCGTGGATATGCAGTTATGTATCTTAATAATTAATGCCTTATAGGAATACCTGTAAATTTACATATATTATACATTATCTTATTACAGAAATATGCAAATAATGTAGAAATTAAGATGGAATGAATGGTATTGTCCCGTTTAGGCTTAACCGTGCAATAAATTGTGCGAAGGCGAACTAACGAAAAGCTAATTACCTTAGATGACCCTTTTTACTAGACATTAAACATTCTGGTATAGCACGTACCAGCAGCCGTTTTACAAAACAACGTTCGGAGTCGTAAAACAGTTCATTTCTCGTACGGGCTGCTTTGTACTTTGTGCTATCTGGCCAGGTATTGACGAACGGTATGTGACCAGTGGACAGAAAACCGTGTGCAATACCAGAATGTTTAATGTCTAGTAAAAAGGGTCATCTAAGGTAATTAGCTTTTCGTTAGTTCGCCTTCGCACAATTTATTGCACGGTTAAGCCTAAACGGGACAATGGGCAATCCAGGTGAATTCGAGTCTCGCAGCTATCGGCTGTCGTATAATTGATTGTTTCGAAAAACCCGTGGGGACGTTCAAAAATGGCAATCAGACTCGGGGAAGTCGTTCAAACAATATGCACACTTTTGTTAAAATATCTAGTCATGGGGTAGGGAAAGACTGAGTGTGTTTTGGAAAGAAAACTATGTTTGACCCGTGAGCATTTTCGTGAGAGCTGCCGGACAGTAACCATCGAAATGTCTCTGCAAAGGACTAACGCAGAAATTTATATTTTTTATATTTTTAAGTCGAGTGCAAGAGGAACGCGAGGTAGTCGAAGAGTTCCATGAAGATGGAACGCTAAGCATAGGAGACGTCGCTCGCCGTTTAGGGTAAGTAATGTTAATAGTATTTAAACGTTAATATTATAGTATCCTTCTTCATTTATTAATACATTTCTGTATTTTATTTCAGTGTGAATCGCTCCGCGGTACATCGAATTCTTCAAGAGAACGAGATGCACCCGTATAAGTTTATACGGCCGCATAATCTAAATTCTGAGGACTTTTCACAGCACCTGCAGTTTTCAACATGGATCTTGGGGGATTATTATTAATCACAGGAGCAGTCCAGGACAATATTAAAATAATCGGCCCCTTTCGGACACCCTCGGAGGCATCGGGAGGGACAATACCTTTTACCAGGGATTCTCCAGAAAGTGAAAGTGAAAACAAAAGTGTTTTGAAATAAAGACAGTGCAGTGACCTGTGAGTGCCACCAGCTGTGTTATAAGGTGCCAATGTCTGCGACAGGTCAACATCGGCAGGACGACCCAGGGGCAATTACCCCATCACTTTCACTCTCGGATTATTAACAAACAGGATTATTTTCAGAGTGGATGAGTCTTATTTTAATAAATTTCCTGTAAATTAGTAGAGACGTTAATACATTTGTTAGATCTCACATTGAAACTCTTTTTTATCACAAACAGAATAAGTATTTCCTATTAAAATACGTAAATTCGTTGGCCAATATTATTGTCGGAAATAAAACAAAAAAATTTCGATATTTAATGTCACATTCCTTGTCGTTAACGAATTGCAGTATTCAATAAATTCCATTTGCATACTTTGTGTCAATTACACATAACTAATTCCGATCCTCCTTCATGAGGAATGAATAAATGAACATTACTTTTAATTATTCTGTTTGTTATTTAACTGAGTTTCGATGTAAAGACTTCTTATTAGACGTTAAGACAGTTCCGAGGAAAACTCAGTTGGCCGCGCTCGCACTCCGGCGACCGGCTCGAAGCTTTCGCTCCCGCTTCTCGGCGCGCGTAATCCCGGCGCTCTGATTGGTCCGTGTTTTTCGTTAATAACTCGAAAACGACGCTTCAAACCCGATTTTTGCAAAGGGAAATCTTGCTTAGAATCACGTCAGCTACCTCCCATTTCAGGGACCTACACGAGTTGTGAGACACCCTGTATAACACCATGTATGTATGAAAGGCTTATTGATACCTTGTACAGCTACATGATTTCACAACTTTATACTGCCTTTATATTTCGCCGTTGCCTTTAGATTCTTTAACCGAATTTCAATTTATGTTATGTGAAACCGTTATTTGTCGATAACATTTATACATTTCCGCAGATTTGTAAATGTACTATATATGATATAGACAAACTAATTAGTACGGCAATTGTTCATAATATTTGGTCATTATGAATATTAACTACCAAAACTGAACAATGTAATCAATGTCATATTGTTTGTCATAATTTATCAGATAGATTGGACATGATGAATACACACAGAATATGGATCAGCCAAATGATAATACATAATAATACTAAAGGGATAGGTAGATGCTATATAAGTGCAAATAATTAAATGTGCAATATACTTAAAAAACGACTACATACTTAAAAAAAAAAAATTGTTTCCCCGTTAATATTATATTTGATATTAAGTGTTTTCTCCTATTAATTCGAATGTAGTAACATTAGGTTAAACATGTAACCAATTACTAAACTAGGATATGCTAATTAAATGTATTTCATTGAATTCTGCTGACAGTATGTCCTAGTACAATAGAATGATTCTGGAAACTGGAACAGATTACTTCTTTTTTTAATTAACAATAAAAATAAATTGTCAGTAAAAAAATGATATGATATAATACGTTTTAACTAACCCATTTTTCTCGTTAAAACTAACCGATTCTTCTTATTACTCTGCATATAAATGTGCTTACTCGAAGTCATTATCGAAATGCCAGTAGTTTACGAAATATTTAACATATTCTGATAGAAATATATTTTATTATAATAAGTATTCGAATGTCCTGCCACTGTATTTTAAACACATTCTAATGCATTTATTTAACATTTCATTACATATTTTAGTCGATATACATTGACAATCGAACATTTTGATACGCTCCCACAAATCGTTAACCGAAATAGAAGGACGTGAATTCACTTCATGAATTAGGGTATTTATTAGATTACGCTTATCAGGTCTACGTTGTAACTAATTATTATGTCACTAAAATGTACATCAAACAGTTATACTTAGCAATCAGTGAGAAAAAGATTGGTAGGCAAACGTAAATAGGGAATAGTGAATACGGCATTATCAATTCCTACTAATATCATTTTGAGCACATTCTAATTCAATACATTTCTGACGTAAAGAGTCGAATGTCTTGTGAAGTATTAGAATTTCGATGATCTCGACGTAATACTTTTATATATGTAATAATAAAAGCGATCCATTAGTTCAGCAAAAAAATTGAGTTGCACTAAAAAAGGAATACAATTGTACTTGGTGAACATATCGGTGCATTCATATAAAAAATAATATTATTGGAACAATGAAAATTCATTTATAGTTAAAAAATAAAATTAGTAATTTTAATGATATAAAAGTTGTAACGGAAAGCTAACTGTCTACCTGGTTAGGTTACAGAAAGGAACAAATAAAATGCGAGAACAATATACAATATGGTATGTATCATACGAGTGTTATGTTTAAAATCGTATTATTTTATATAAACAGTAGTAAATCTGTAAAATTGCAATTTTATTTTTGTTTCATAAATAGTATGCCCTGTCTTTAAAATAAAATATTGGTTATATCGAGATAATACACAGGGTGTTCGGATATAGGTGGGTATAACTGCAGGGGATGATAATTGTAGAGCATTCAAGACAATTTTCATTTGTGAAAATGCTGGTTCAGGCTTCGCTCTTAAATTATTAACGAAAAACACAAATCAATCGGAGCGTGCAAAGGGTGCGCGTCCTGCTGTGAGGCTTATGGGTTCGAGCGTAACGGTTCACTCTAATTATGAACAAGCGCGTTTGTATCATGACAGTGTAATCGTATTGTCTGGACACCGTTTTGTCTGTTTTGGCTTGCGATAACCGGTAGCTAACGATAATTAAATTAGTACAGAAGATATAGTTGTAGACATCATGTTCTGCGATAAAGCTTTCTATGAATCATTTTACGAACCTTTACTATTATCGTCGAAATGAACTAATTTACCAACAATATACCTTGCCGCGCTATGTATAACATTTGAAATGACATAATTAATCATTAAACGATCGTGAAAACTCACAAAATGTACAAACAAGTTGCAAATATTACTGACTTTTTGTACCTAAACACTTCAAGAGAATCAGGTGGAATACTGCGGATAAACACTGTTATTCATTCGAGGTGATATAGTACATACATTTTATGATGTATGTATACAGTAATATATTACACATGTAATTACGTGGATTTACGTCAATTATCTATCATTTTCTTATTGGAAATGATAGATAGCATTATGTTTCAAACGATACAACAATTGTCTGAAAAGTCGTCATTCCATAAACTCTGCAGGAATAATGAATAATTGCACGCCCCATAATATCTGCTACATATGCCAAGCTTCTCATACTGAAGAATATCGCGCTCATCGTCCGTATACGAGAAAGATAACTACCTAATGAAATACAGAGAAATAGTGCATGACTATTATTACAGCTACAAGAACCCTAACGTATTACTTTTTAATAGAACAAGGGGTCTACACGTGCTTGCGTTCGATCACGCGTCATTTGATAGTTGCCATAGTTGGATGTAACATCGGTCTGCTCTGAAAGTTATTCGCAAATTTATTTTACACCTACGAATTTTCGAACAAGGACTATTAATGCGGTTAGAGTGAACAATGCATAGCAATACTGCTTTTAATGAGTAGTTCGAAGATATTAATGTAAGTGTCAAAGTATTCATTGCTTCAATTTTTAAACAATATATTGAAGTGGGAAGGAATCATACAGCAATTGATGGCGCGTCTGTAATATAATACATTGTAACGCTGCGTGGACGGATAACCTAAGTATTTCGATAGTTTTAGTCGATGATGTTTAAGAATGCAACACCGGAGAAAGCGATCGCATTTATGCGATTTAGTATGATAGTAGCTCTTTTTTTACCACTTTCTTCGGAAGCAAGCAAATCAAAAGTTACATGTTACAATGCCCTCAAAATACTATCAATACTTAATTCGGCCTTTTGTTTTTATCCCTTAATAACCGCTATACAAACATACACTGATCCCCTAGATGTATCGCAATCTGCTGTTTATCTAGTGGGAGTATTTCAGACAATTTCAAACATAAGTATTGGCATAATTCGCTCCAACGATATACGGGTAAGACATTTTTTTCTTGGTAATTACTAGACTATAAACTATAACACAGTGCGCTACATAAATATACCAACCGCCTCTGTTCTTACGAATCTGCGTTTTCAGTTGAGAACCATTACAGTTGTGAACTACAAAATATTCATCTTACTTGCATAAAAATTAATTTTCAGACGTTCTATAAACATACGAAGCGTTAAAAAAACTGTTCTACTGTGTTTTGTGTTAAAAAATACAGAATTTAATAATTTGTCGTGCTTTAACCATGAATTATATCGAAAATTTAATTCGACATATTATCAATTAGATTTTGTACAATGTTCTTCACTACATTGATCCAGGTACCAACTATTGCAAGTTTTTATTCATCTACACTTAAATATAAACAATTATTTCATAAAATCATTTGCGTTAATATTTCCTATAAATTTTCCATAATATTAACTTCAGGGAAACATGCAGACTAATCTAATAACAGAATATTATTTTCCGAAAACCATCTAAATGCACGCGCAAAATTATAAATCGATGCATTATCCTGCATGAAAATTAAATTTTCGTTATGGTGTTCTATCCAATAAGGCTTTCTATAATTTTCAATTTTCAACAAATACTATGGAGGTTTTTTCATGAATTGAAAAACACGTACAAGCCTTAACCGAGCTACCACCGAAGTTACTCTTTGAAAAATATTTTACATCCTTTTGCATGTTGTGCTAATACAAATTAAAAACATTTGGCTTATCAAGATTTTATTTTTTATCGCCACTAAATATGAGTAGAAGGAGCAAAAAACAAACTGTACCCACTAAATATTCGTTTCTTATAGAATACACATTCTTATAATATTCCTTTTATCTTACTAATAGTTTACTTTATTGATTTATTGAAAGTATGAATTATCTTCCTTTTTAAACTCATAATACAATTGTAACCTCTGCCTACAATGCGCATAGCACCGATCATGTGTCTTGAAAGTCCTTTTCTACAAGGATCTCCACTTTCTAACCTCCATAAACAAATTTTACTTTGTTCTACTATGAACAAATTTTTATTTGACTTTATCTGTTCTTAAAGCTCGATTGATGTTAACATTAAGAAATAATACAAGGTTACTATATTTATGACATGACTGAATACTAGATTTTTTATAACACAGCTAAATATCTACGTTGTAGCGGAAAAGCACTTAACGTGTAAATAATGTACATAGATTAGTTATAAGAAAATGTATGTATCGTACGCCGCGTAACCAGCGTACCTCGGGCAGGCAATGCCATAAAGAACCCTTGGGCATGACAACGCGCGCCCGTGATTGGTCGGACCCAGAAGTCGAAAAAAATATAAATACCGGGAAAAGTTAGGGCCAAGTCAGTCTTTTCCTGGAAATCAAACCTTGACCCTCGGAGCAGCCGGACCTTAGCGGACCAGGCTCTCTAGTCTTGCAAAATTTCCAAAAGGACTCATAGTTCTGAACTGCCGGACCTTAACGGACCAGGCTCTCGAAACACTGAGACTTCGCAAACCATCCTCTGGGGCAGCCGGACCTACGCGGACCAGGCTCTCCGTTTTCCTGAAAACGTCCTTTCTAACATCCAAGAAACGTTACCTAACCTTCTGGCGTAACCCTCGCCCGCGACGCGAACGCGTTAACGCGAGCGACTTTTGCGTATTCTAATCAAACGCGTTACAACGTTAATATATTTTTTTTTGTCCAATTTATTCTTTGTAGAATATGAATTATTATTTTGGAATAATAATCCTAATTTCGAAACTTCCATTTTCTTGAAAATGGAAACTGGAAAATGGAAAAATGGAAAATCGAAACTTTTATAAACGTAAAGTGAGACAAAGGCAGGTAACATAATGACTTTGTTTATGAAGCTTGGTTGATGTCAACATTTAAAAACTATACAAAGTTACTACATTCATGCAACGCCTGAAAATTATTGAAGAATTTATTGTTTAGATACTATGAATTAGTATTTTGGAATATTAGCTATAATTTTCTAGCAAAAGTTCATATCACTGAAAGTATAGGGATTTGGTAAATTTGCGCAACGCACTGTATATGTAGAATATAATAAGTATAGTTGTTCACTATAAGCTTAATTAACCTTACCTAATCAGTTAAAATAATTTGGATACACGATCCAGATGGTGATGGAACTTACGGAAGATTCTTACAAGAACGCAAACGATCACGGAAGACGTGTGTTTCAACGGTATATGGCTGAATTTTCCACGTTTTATGGGATATCAATTATATGGAGCTACGTAACGGGAGTGATATTCATTTTGAAGACGTTTATTACATCCGATCCTTTTCCTATGAACGCTATATATCCGTTCCGCATTGATTATCAACCATGCAAAAGCATGATATTTTTTCATCAATCGTTCTATATTCTCAGCTGTACTGCGAACATGATAATTAACATGTTTTGTGCTTTTCTGTTGTTCTTCGCTGCAGCCCGTTTTGAGATCTTGAAGCAGAGACTACGTGATGTTAAAAGCACAGACGAGATGATAATACACATGAAGGAGTATTGTGTTGTTAAAGGGTATAAAGAAATTATGCAATTCAATATTTGTTATTTATGGTTAAATAAACTGCATTATTTCAGATACGCGAATATAGTGGTTAACATTGCGAAGTTCATAACTCCATGTTCGGTAATCACGAATGCTGTAGTAATAGTATTTTGTGGCATAAATTTAATACAAGTAAGTAACAACAATATCACTGCCAGAATTAACTGAATTTAATCGTGGGATAATTTGTTTTCATAAACAGCCACAACCGCTCGCTGTGAAATGTCAATACATGGCTGTAGTTGCAACTGTAACGCTTGCGGTTTTTGTCACTGCCTGGCCTGCAGATCATCTTCTAGACAAGGTGAGATATTATTTTATATACTACACTATTAGAAATCGTGCATACAACTTTGTATACAGCTAAAAATCTGTGATAAAATTATTGTAAATTACCTGTCAATGTAGACTATATAAATTTCACGGTTGCATAAAAATGGATCGCTATTCTACCATTTATAAAGAAATTTACCACTACCACCTTGAACTTAATATTGGAATTAACATGAACTTGTTATTATTAGAGTAATAATGCAATGAAGAGTGTATTCGAATCAACATGGTACGAACAATCTACGAAAGTACAGAGAGACGTCCAGATTATGATGGTGCCACAGCCTCCTGTGGCTATTAAAATCCCTTGTGTTATTTCAACTCTCTCGTTAAGTTACTTTTGCTCGGTATGTAACAGCGTTGTATACTTAATAAGTGTTATTGGTAACATTTCTAATAATTTTGAATGTTTTCAGTTCATCTCGAACGTATTCTCTTTATTTTCTGTTCTACGTGTAGCAATATCCAAAGATGAATGAAAAGAAATATATGGAATAGTATCATGTACGCCTGAATTTGATTATTCCAATAAATCATAATACTTTTTGATAAAGTTTTAGTTAAAACATGAATGGTAGACAGAATTATATTGAAGAATTTATTAATAAATACATTAGTCGTTGCATCTTCGTCAATGGAATATTTTATACTCGCCTTTGACATACAAAATTTTACTCGCAAACTCAAGATCACCTCCAAATTATAAAAGGAATTTTATTAGGCAGATTTCGTACCTCATTTACGGTAATTACTTCAGCAGTCGCACTCGAGTTTTTATCAGAATTAGAATTAACAAGATTTCTATTGTCATAGGCAGGTATTATTAATAATATCTTACTAATGCTAGAAATATTAATCAGTTAAAATGACCGATTTCAGGTTTCATATTTTTTTATGGCAAAATATTATTGTTGTGCGTTTATAGAAATATTGGCCATATTCTGTTGTAATAAAGAATAATTGTATATGTTTGTTGTTTCTTCTGTATTTACTTATTTCTTTCTGTATACATCATATTTAATTTGACAGGAAGTGTACATTTAATATTGGTAGTTGTAATATGAATTATTTTGCCGATAGTATTTGCTTACTTGAAACCGCAATTTTTTTTAATATCATACGTGATTGATTCAGAATGTACGGATATTTTCAATAACCATTGTATATTTTTTGTACAAAATAATCCGTATAGAGAGACTATTAATATTTTTCTAAATTATGGAAAACTTACATTTCTACGTATGTAATTAATTGACAGAATGATGTTTAACAAATCTACATTTAGTGCACTGTAAGTACATATATGGGTATGTAAACAGATACATTTGCATTTTATTTGTAACGGTTAGTGGGTATTGAGCGTGCGAGATATATCTCACATCGTTTCTACAATTTAAAGATCATTTTAACACTTTAACGGCCGCAGACTTCGGAAAAAAGTTCCGCTTGCAGCTGGCACATTTTGTCAGCTTTGTGACAAATTGACAGGCTTTTGAGGAAACCGTGCTGCCCATATACTGTCGCATAATTCATCGATTAACAGTATTTAGTAACCAAAATGTATTACATAACAGTGAAATAATAAACTAAAGTATAATAGTAACGTACTAGACTATATAAATATACAAAATATAATGATAAATAAATTTAAAAATAAAAAAAAAAAATAAAAATATAATTCTATAATAATTACACGGCATGCTGGTTTTTAAACAATTATTTTAGTATTTTGATTTTGTATGATATTTTTCAAAGCACAGTTCAATGTGCAGCGGAATACTACATGAAGAGCAGATAAATGTCTGTTCGGGTCCATTCCATTTCGTCTACGTCGGATGTATTACTATCTTTCTCATCGGAATCTATTACTGACTTCATCAAATTTTTCAGTTTGCTAACAAGAATTTCGCTTCCACTGTCTGAATTTTCGCTGTCATTTGATTCTGGCCCACTAACATTTGTCAAGTTATCGGCATATATCTCGTCGTCATTTTTAGTCAGTTTTGATGATTGCATATTTATATGAATATAAATAAATAGATACATAGATGGATATATAAACAGATAAGTAAAGTAGACATACAATTGATAAACAATAAACAAACAATGGATGAACAATAAGCAACTGACGCTTTGCAAATATTTGAATAAATGAACCCAGCAGGTAACTGGCGATTGCGCGAAGTCACGTATACGTGAGTTCCGCCGATAACCGCTGGCTCGTGAATTCACGTACATATACGTTACTTCGGCCGTCAAAGTATTAAGGTATAATAACATAATATTCTAGTATTATTTCAGGGTATTAAAATATAATATTTTGAAATTTATTGCTGAACAAACTAAGATGAGGTGTCAGGATATCTTCACATTTTTTATATGAATTTTATATTAATATTAAATTAAATTGTGATAACTTATCGGAGTCCAGTTCGTTTTTCTATGAAATCCACAAAATTAGGTATTTCACCGAATTCAACGGATGTAATGAATTTTTTATTTATTTACCTGCACCTTTGTCGAATCTAGCAATAAGTATCGTTTCCAGTATTAAGGCGAGTGTCCCGCGACGGCCATCTTGTTTGCATAGATCAGCGTCTGTCTCACTCATGCATGTTAGCGCCAATGTATTTTGGAGGGTCGTTGAGGGCAATTAGCCTGTGCTATTTTGCCTTCGAACGATTTATGATAGGGATAGCCTGCGTGAGGTCTAAGCGAAAGGTCGTTTATAAGAGACCAAGTGTAGCGATAGATGATGGCTATTGACTTGGAGTCCTATGGTCATCAGATGCAGTAGGATTGCTTGCTTTGTTAGCTTCTGAGATTGTAGAAAAGGATAGATAGTTTGTTATTGCATTGCTTAGTCGAATAGGGACGTTGTTCCTGGAGGATCTGACCACGTAGTGGGGAGGCAGGGATGCCTTTGGTAAGAGGACTGAGTTTGACCTCTCGGGACTTACCCCAGCACCATAATTGGGAACGCATCTCTTTCGAAAAGTATCTAACATCAGAAGTGGGATTCGAATAGCAGAATTTTTGCTAAGTCCGCGTTCACGATGACCGATGAATCAAATAAAACTTCCGCGACTTCCATCGAAGATTTATTCCGCCGATTTATAGAAACGGCCGCGAGTACTTCGTCTGCTTCGTCTGTGAGACCGGAGTCTTTAGTAGAAGCAGTGCCGGAATTTAGTGATTCGGATATTGGCGAGGACGCTACGAAATGGTGTAATCTGGTCGAAGCGATTACGGAAAAACTTCCGGCTGCTTAGCGATTAAGTCTTGCCACCCATGCTCTGGCTGGTCGAGCAAAAAAGTGGTACCGTGAGTGGGAAGGTAATCCACGAACATGGCAAAAATTTCGCGAGGACCTTTGTTCTGTGTTCGTGACGGAAGACCGCTTGTGTGAACGATTAACCCGCGCAGTGACTTATACAAGCGATTCGGCTGCCACTTACACTGAGTATGCGCGTAATAAATTAAAATATTACGGACAAACGCAGATAGCTTTTAAACCGTGCGAGTTAATAAGTTTAGTGATCGGGAACGTGATGGTATACTACCTTGATAAATACCCGGTATACTACCACGGCAGACTTGCTTAGTGCTATCGGGAATTTTGTGAAAGTGGCGAAAAAAGACGCTGAACGCGAGCCCGGTCGTAACCGAGTACAGGAGCGCGGAGAGCAAGTGCGCGATTATAAGAGACGCTCAAGTGATCTTGTATCAGCGCGACCACATAATATTCCGCGGAAACGATGTTTCGAGTGTAATGAAGTGAGGCATTTTGAAAGGGAATGCCCAAAGAAGCGCAGAACCATCGGCGAGCCGTCGCGGAAACAGGTGAACAGGGCACCGGTTGGACCTGTTTGTGGCTTCTGTTTAAAGCTGGGACACGAGGAGAATAAATGTTGGGCAAAACAGCATACAATGCGGGATGACCTGGCCCGAACGAAAGAAAACGCTGACTCCAAGAAACGGGAGGCAAATGCTGCACTAGTAAACGAACTTGGGTTAACGCCTATATTATTTCAAGATTTATTGGTGCAAACTTTACTGGACTCTGGTGCCGATTGTTCGATGATACGCGAGAAGATCGCGAAGCGTGCAAATTAAAAGTATTGCCGCACTTTACGAGTGTGCGTGGTCTTGGAGGGGGTCGCGTATCCGTTATCGGACGAACCGATGTTACGATCCAGACCGAAGATGCAGCGGCCGAAATCAGCTTCCTGGTGGTGCCTGACTCTGCCATGGCTTACGACGCCATCATTGGGGAGGATATTCTGGACCATGAGAGCCTTTGCATCAAAAAAGTCAACGGGGAGAAGAAGCTGATGCACTATCCGTCGGAACGGGCAACTGGATTAAAGGAGCCGGAACGGAGATGCAACCTAATTGAGGATTTGCCACCTGAAATCGGCCAGCCAGTGGGGACCTTGCTGCAGCGGTACGAGCCCATGGTAACAGAGGGGTATAAGCTGCGACGCGTGAGTATAGGGGAGTTAACAATTAATTTAAAAGAAAATAAAACGGTTAGATATCAGCCGTATCGTCTGTCTTTTTCTCAACGGGCAGAGGTACGACGGATTGTTGATGAATTGCTCAGAGACGATATAATTCGTGAAAGCGTTTCCCCATTCGCGGTAGACTATCGCGGATTGAATAAGATCACCGTTAAAGATAGGTATCCATTGCCTTTGATAGACGACCACCTAGATCGGTTAGGGCGAGGACGGTATTTTACAACATTAAACATGGCCTCCGGGTTTCATCAAATACCGATAGCGGAAGATTCCATACAGAAGACTGCTTTTGTCACTCCGGATGGGCAATATGAATATTTGCGGATGCCATTCGGGCTCGCAAATGCTCCCGCGGTATTTCAGCGTGCAATTAATGCAGCCTTAGGGAATCTTAGGTTTACTATAGCAATTGTATATTTAGATGATATTATAATACCGTCGGAAACGGTAGAGGAGGGACTAAAAAACTTAGAAACCGTGTTACATGCGTTAGACACCGCTGGATTTTCTTTGAATGAAAAGAAATGTAAATTTTTCCAAACAGTTATCGAGTATTTAGGCCGTGAAGTATCCGCAGAAGGTATCCGTCCGGGAAAACGTAAAGTAGAAGCATTGTTAAAATCACCTATCCCAACCGATGTAAAGACAGTTAGGCAGTTTATGGGCCTCGCAAGTTATTTTCGGAAATTTATACCTGAGTTCGCAGTGCGTACGGCCTGTATAACAAATCTAACGAAGAATGACGTTCCGTGGTCGTGGGGTCGAGAGCAAAACGAAGCCCGGTAATATATATTAGATCACCTTACATCTCAGCCATTGTTGATAATTTTTGATCCCAGCAGGAAAACTGAATTACATACGGACGCTAGCTCAATCGGTTATGGAGAAATCTTATTTCAAAAAGTAGATAATCAATTACGCGTCGTTTCATATTTTAGCCGCAGAACAACGAATGAAGAGTCGAAATACCATTCGTATAAACTAGAGACACTTGCAATTGTTAATGCATTAAAGTTTTTCCGTGTATATTTATTAAGTATTAATTTCAAAATTGTCACAGATTGCAACGCCGTTAAAGCCACGCAGAATAAAAAAGATTTATTGCCGCGGATAGCTCGTTGGTGGGTATTTCTTCAAGATTACACGTTTGAATTAGAGTACAGGAAAGGGAAATTGGTAGAACATGTAGACTATTTGAGTAGCAATCCGGCTAAAGATTATCGAGTTAACATTATTTGCGAGGGTCCCTGATTAGCAGTCACGCAAAGAAATAACGGTGAGACAAAGGACATAATCAAGAAAATAGAGGCTAAAAAAACAATTTCTTCTGATTTTGAGTTAACGGACGGTATATTGTGCCGTAAAATACTCAGGGACACGGGTCGTATAGTTTATAGAAGTTCTATTCCGAAAGGAAGCCGGTTGGGGTTGTTGCGATTATACCACGACGAGAATTGTCACGTCGGTTTTGAAAAAACATTCGAACGAGTTGCGCTGATTGGTTTCCGAAGATGCGTAGGTTTGTTCGCAAGTACATAGAACACTGTATCGTTTGTGTTATGTGCAAACGGCAGTCCGGTCCGAAGCAAGGGGAATTATATTCGATACCGAAGAAACTCATCCCTTTTGATACGATACATGGCGACTGTGTCGGTCCTTTTGCAAAAACGAAAGATGGGTACGAATACATTTTAATTTTAATTGACGCTTTCACGAAGTATGTACAGCTTGTTCCGCTCAAATCCTTATCCGGGTCAGAAACGTTGCAAGTATTTAAAGAACGGTTAGTATTGTTTGGTACACCACGCATGGTTATTTTAGATCGGGGTACAAATTTTACTTTTAAATCATCGGAACAATTTATTAAAAGTCAGGGTGTGGAATTACATTACATTGCTACAGGAGCCCCTAGGGCAAACGGTCAGGTAGAAAGATATGTTGCTACGGTTACTAATTTACTTACAGTAGAATTAATGAAAAATAAGGATTGGCCGAGCAAGTTGTCGAAAATAATGCTAACACTTAATACGACGGTTCAGAAATCTACGGGTTTCTCACCGTGCAGGTTATTATTCGGTGTAGAGAGGAGTGTCG
Source organism: Megachile rotundata (assembly GCF_050947335.1). Taxonomy (NCBI): domain Eukaryota; kingdom Metazoa; phylum Arthropoda; class Insecta; order Hymenoptera; family Megachilidae; genus Megachile; species Megachile rotundata. Next base: position 2,153,235 of record NC_134992.1, read on the forward strand.
GTGCGGCAGCCTCTGCTGAGATGTCGTTGCCAGACACAAATGAGCAAATTAATTTAAATGAGGATAGGGCTTTATTTTCGCAATATTCAAGCGTTAAAGTCGAATTTACGAAAATCGAGTCATTTCTCTCACACCAATGCGACGTGCGAAGAAGACGAGGCGATTTCGTAAATTCGACTTTAACGCTTGAATATTGCGAAAATGAAATTTTTACGAGTACAGCGGCCATCAGTAGACTTCCCTACAGGCCGCTCTGGTCGTTTTAGATAGTAAACAAAAACGAGACACTCCCCTTAATCCTGAAAGTTCATTTATTTGTTTTTACTCAACTTTGTTTACTAATATTTAATCTGATTTTAAGATTTCTGCAAACACTTTGTTATATACTTTTTAGACCTTTTTCCATTTAATATTAATTCAAATTTATGAACCAAGTGCACAATTTTATGTCCAAAAATGTTCTATTACGCATTCATAGATTTACGGACAATGTTCATGTTATAATTTATTGCATAAAATCGTGCACGTATTATAATTCTCAGTGAGACTTACTGTTTACATGAACAATAATTTTCGAAATGTGTATAAAGTACATTTACTATAACACTAGAACTACCGACATTAAGTGCTCGTTTATCGAAGAATGAAAAATAAAATGAAAAGGGAAATAAATAAGTACTAAAGCATCAAGTAACATATTGTAGGAGGGCAATAACCTGGGCCGATCATATGTTTGGACGCGCTTAGAAAAACACTGCGTTACAGCCGTTCGAGCGATTACCGTTAAGCAGTGCGAGTGCGATAGTGCGAATGCAAAGTATAGATGCGGGCGAATAAGGGAAACATTGGCGAGCGAAAGAAAGAGTGAACATGTAAAGAAAGAGAGAATGTAGATTGCGAGAGTGTCAAGGGTATGAGAGTCGAAACGGTTCAGTTTTTGAAAAGAAGCGAATGCGAATACAGCGAAACGGTAATAGCGATAATAGCGATCATAGCGAATTTGAAATTTTTGTACACGGTAGCGAAATAGAATTACCCATTTACTTCACCGGATAATTCTTTTTATTTGCCATCCCGCACCTCGTTACTACAATATAGAACTAGTTTTTACCTTAACAAAATATGATAGACATTTCCATAAAATCACGACAATAAAATTTTGTAATATAAAATGAGAAATCTGAAACCAGTCATTTTGACCAGTCATTATCACTTCTAGTGATAATTTCGATAACTACTAATTCGACGAATAGAAGCCTGCATTCTTGCAAAGGGAGGAATTTTCGAAAGTCTTTTCATAACTGTTACAATGAATCATAAATATTATCAAAAACATATATCTTTTCAATGAAACATTTCCAGATATAAATTCTTGTGAATGTTCTTGATGTATTTAACCATAGTAATACGTAGTATAATTTTAGTTCCAACCTTTTTGGGCACACTGTGTGAAAAAACATTATCCATGTGCTTATGAAATGTAGAACATCTTTGTGTAAATGTTATAAACGAGAGGGAAATAATTCTATATGCACAAGCTAGAAGAAATATAAAATTACATTTTTTCACATTGAACTTCTTCCTCAAGAGAAAAAGTAAAAGCGTTTTGAAGTATTTGTAAAATCATTAGTTTATAAAAAGGCAGATGACAAATTTAACAACTTCTGTATTAATTCAACAATTGATGGACGTTATAAATTGGTAAATGTAATTATAAATATCGTTGAATTATTATTATACAGTATTTTTTATAATCCTGTCAACTATGAGTGTATTTATCATACTCTTCAATAAATTTATCACGATGCACATATGTATATTAATAATATGATCACAAATAATAACTATCAATACACTGCAGTGGTATTAATAATCTCATTTATTAATTTACAACATCCATTCATTATTAAACTATTAAAAAGTGTTTTGTGTTTTAAACAAAATTTATTACAAATATTTCGGAAAACCTGCTTATAGACTGTTTTAAAATAATTCTGCATGCATTAAATGTAAAATGTAAAATGTAAATTAAATATAAAATGTGTTGAGGGACGTTGAATATTCATTATGAATAGAGTAATAAAAAAAGAAAAGATACGGAGTAATTTTTAATACTGTTTTGTTTTCTATGAAAGCTCTCACGAATACGCTGCACTTTTACAGTGCCATTCGAAGCGTTCATTCATCTTACAATTGTCTTTCCTTGCTATAAATATATTAAATAAAATACCTTCAAAATTGTGCCTTTTAATATTGGGACATCCTGTATACATGGAGCACCAATAAAATATTGCGCACCCTTAGTATTAATATAACCACTTGTCATTTAATTTATTAAATTATATACTATTTACTATCTAAAATTTTAAGATAGTAAATATTTACTATTAATTTATTATTTATTTATTATTATAATTTATTATTTTTTATTATAGTAAACATTTATTATCTTAAAATTACGAATGTCAAAAAACGATCATCGCTTACATTAATGCTATCTAACATTTTCATAGTAACTCTTTGACATTAATATTCATGTGTAGATACATTTTATTAGGACAACCTGCATTTTCTTCCATGTTTTTCTAAACCAACCATTTATTATTTTTATATTTCGTCTCGTATAAACAAATGTACTATCTTTTTTTCTAAATTTTTATTGTACATTAAGAATTTCTATAATAAAGCTTATGTACAACTGCGGATATAGTACATAATAGGATTGTTATTTACAGTACTCGTACTAATAGTATGCACTCTGCAGCAATTAATTTTAGTTGTGACTTTAATCTTCATCTATAGTGTTCTTTCGTTCGATCTAGTTCTTTTCTCAGAAATCAGATAATTTTAACCACGCCGATGGCGAAATCTCTTTGTTTATTACAATTTCACTAATGAATTCCTTTTTCTACAAGAATTTCTGCATGTATTTCATTTACTCTAGATAAGTCTTGTTTCTAGCTTATGCAGTTTGCTTTTAATCATAGTATTTTGGTAGAGCAATGGTTGCAATTTAATGTTAAAAGAAACTTTCTGGTACGCTCCGCTTCACTCGCTGAATCAACATTATATATAAAATGTGGATACTGATTTTGCTGAACAAATAATGTAACACTTATTTTATTTATTAAACTACAGTGACAGTGAATTCTTTTGCTTGAATATTTTGGTGTTGAACTTTTCTGTTGGAATGCTTATTGATTTCTCTTCCTTTTTTGACATGTTTTGCCATATTTAAAACCTCTTGTTAGAGAAAAGGGGAGAAGAAAAAAAAAGAAAACTGTAGCTTGATGGAGTATTCATATACATATTTTAACAAAACTACTGAACTATCGCTCACGCTACTCTTTTCTCTCACGGTCTTATTCGATCTGGCTGTCCAAATCTCTAGCAGCTCGTACTTTTATTCTCTCTCTCTCTCACACTCTTTATCTCGCATTCATCGCTCATTCGTCAGTCCATTCGCTCTTGCCATTCGCGCGCATTTACAAAACCTATAACACTCTGTTTTCCTTTCCATTGCGCTCTTGACGTGGTACATTTTTAAAAGGAAAACGGGGTTTTCTACATGGGGGAGGACGGTGGTATATAGGAAATTCTGGGTTTTTCCAAAAATCCGTGACATGATTCTTTGCAAACCTGGAACCGTTATTCTCCAGGCCCTAGTTACTCTTTGACCTTTGGGATTTTGAGATTTATGGCATGGCCTGTTCCGCTGAAGTCAAAAACTTTACCAATGAATGCATCAATAAATTTACTAAAAACTAAAATTTGTTACGTCGTAACACATAGACAAACGAAATGAAACGCATGTTCTTATAATTAGATATAACTTGTAGTTTGCTCTTTGTAAAGATTTATTGTCACTCACTCAGAAATTTATATGTGTACATATAAATGAAATAATATAATAGTATTAAATGTGACAAGAAGGCTACTACCACGTTCGACTCAGCGATTGAAGAATATGCTGCTTAATATTTGCCATCTTTTTCGAAGATTATGTGCAGCTCAACTGTCATGTAAATATCATATTTTTAACCTTTTAACTAGCGAATTAACTGTTATTCAAGTTATTATACAACTTGGATCTTTTTCTTCGCCAAAAATTTTGTTGTCGCTAAATATTCTTTTAGAAACTTTCTTTTCTAATCAAGGGTGAACTTTGGTTATAATTTCAGCGTGATCGGAGCTTCGCGCTTTTCGAGACTGTATCTATTTTTTCATTTTTGCATGCTAATAATGTGTACTTCTTTCATTTCCTATTTAAATTAAAACTTGCATGATTAATATGCTTATACCAGGAATTTCCACTATATTTCTTACATTGCTTTATTTAAAAAGATTTCCTCAATTGATCCCTCTTACATTTTTTTCTATAATATACAGCATACAGCGTTATCATAACACAATTCCACGTAATTACTTAAAAATAACAACTATACTATGACTATGAACAAAATTAGCCGTCGTTCGTTGGTCTTTCGTTCTTCAAAATTGTTTGCTTACATTTCTCTGTATTTCTGTCTTCTACTATTCATATGGCAATTATTGCAACCAACATTTATGTATTTTGAATAAATATTATTAATTTTTTAAAATGAATTAAACAATTTTAGTGTATTTTTCCTTTATATGTGTTTTATATGATTTCTTCCTGACTATGCATGTTGTTTTATTTCAATAAAGAATTAATTATCAATTAAACAATTAATGTCGTAATCAATGAGGATTTGATACACCAAGAAAGTTTGTAACATTATTAATATAGATTTAAAGTATTTTTGATTAATTGTTACACATTTTTATATTCACAGGGTACAAAACATCTGCATTTAATAGTATACATGTACAATAGTATTTAATACATGTAATAATATATATATCACTATTATTTTTTCCCATTTTTACAGAAATGTATAACAATTATTTAAAACCACTGAAAACATAACAATTATTCAAAAAAATGAAAAACAGAACATGGAAAAAACCAAGTCCAGTGGGTTTGAACCTGCGACAAAAAAATATTCAGAAATTACGAGGCAGGACTCCTAACCTCTTATTGTTAGCCAATTCTTTAGTTGTAGAATTCTAATTCTGTAACAAATATATCATTTATATTAATTATGAATATGAATATATTTAAAATTACTTAATATATGCAGGGTGTTACCTGTAACGCTACTCACGATTTTTCTTCCACTTGCAGTCACCTTACGAAAAAATGTTTAGAACAATATTTGCAGGGTATAAAGTGCACAATAGATATTAGTAAAGCAAATTTTGAAAACAGTTTGTTCTCTTGACAAAGTCAAGGTTACCTTGGGTTTTTTAAATAGGAACATACATTTTGTTTATTTGTAGGTTTAGAGGACATCGATACAAGTTCAAAACACATATTACATCATATTTTTATTAACATATTACTCGATTTACAGAAGAGGAAATGTGAAGTACTTAGCTTTTGACTTTGGTAGTGTAACCATTATTTAATTCCGAAGAGATTACTGAATGTAAACACGCGATTAGAATGTAAGAAAATACACTTTATTTAATTACATGTGTAGCGGCCCTGGAACCTAAGTTCAGTTTGTTACAAGCGCTAGAAAGGTAAAGAGCGGCTTTTACCCCTAAACGACTCGATTTCGCGAATAAAGATTGTGGGATTCGTGTGGTGTGCAGTTAAGGAGTGAAATCCAAAGGTCAATATCTTTCAACAATTAGATTTATTCAATAAACGCTAAGAAATGAAACAACAACAACATTTTTTCGTAAGGTGAGTAGCGTTACAGGTAACACCCTGTATACTGACAAAAGAAGGCACGCAAATTCAAAGCGGAAAGTACTGTTTTATAGGAATATATTGGTTTTTTAATTTTTTTAGCTACGGCGCACATCACCGAAAAATATTAGTTATGCTAATATGTAACTACCACATTAATATAAAAGTAGTGCTCCGACATCTTCACTAAAAAATTGCATTTTTTCGGATTTTTTTTCGGTTTTTGATTTTTTACAACTACAATTTGCGATCAAAAAATCTGAAAAAATTCTATAATATGCGCTATGAGGATCTCAATGTCTCAGAATTTTTTCCAAATTTTTTTACGAAATTAAACAGGCAAAATGGGCCAAAAACCGGAATTTCGTTTTTTCCCTTTTACTAACCCCACGGATGAGATAAGGGGTTGGAACTTGGTGTGAGATGTTTTTTTTTTGGATATACTACCGACTGACGTATTGGGTTTTTCATTTGACTCAAGGACACATTTGACTACCTTATGCGGCTATACCCTTTCGGAGATGTTATTACAATTATCCATTTTATCTCAAATATTCGATAAAATACAGATTCTTCATTGCATTAAATTAAACAATGGTGCTGAAGGAATATAATAATATGTAGAACAAAATTATCACGTTCGTAAGAATACGAAAAAAAGTCCTCGATAATGCCTTTCAAAATTATTGAAATGCGTGAGTTCTGCTTTTAGAGTTACTATCATCTTATACATTAAAAGGATGAAAATAATATATCGTAAAAGAGATTGATAGATCAAATTGAGCAAATTAAACTCCAAGGATACGTACATGGTCGGTATCTAAATTTGCTTAGAATGATGGTGTTTGGCCGTAACTCGCTTATTGGTTAACCAACGGATTTCGATCCGACGCGTATAGGAGTAATTCGTACATACACGTTAATGAGACAGGCGTTCATTCGATAGTTGCAAATACGTACAGATGCGGATATGCATCCGTTATCTGGATGGTCTGTGTTCGGCAGTTATGACCAACGTACGTGCGACGAGACACCTTCCGATAATGCCCCGCTCTCAGTTTCAGTAACCGCTACCATTTATAGCCTATTACATCCAGATAGACTCTTACGTTCCGTAGCATATACGTAACTCAATCGGTTTTTGGTCGATTTAATAGCTTCATTTTTAGGGAACATAATTTTTCACGAGCGAAACGCGATCAAACTTGAGATTTGAAAAGAGACTCTTTTATCTGTAGATTGATTTTCACTGCTACCTGAAAGAATTTACGATTACTATTGCAAAAATTGAAGTTCTTCGAATAGCAAAAGCTTTTAGGGAGCATTGCACATAACATACAGAAAATACTTTGGAAATAGAAAATAAAAAATGTTGTTGGTAGGAAATATAAATAATATATGAATAAATGACTGTTTTGTTGAATTAAATTTTCCGATAATCCTCACTAGTACCGTTTGTTGACTTTTACATTTAATTCCAGATTTTCTGCTGGAAATTATATAAAGATTTCAAAATTATACATCGTTCAATTCATTTTGACGTCGGCTATACGGCTTTGAAATTGAAAGTACATTGAATTATTCAAAAAAATTAAAACAACTTTAGCTGCTTATTGAAGCTTAACTATTCAATCGTCATATTAGAATCTTATCTCTTTTAACTATTGTAGTTGATGCCTGATTGAGAATTGTGTAAATTTTGCTTGAGATATTTATTTTATTGAATTATGAAAAGTACTTGAAAAGGGCATACTATTTCGCTAAACACTCGTTATTCAACACTTCGTTGCATTCTGATTCAAAATACATATAATAGAATATTATTTGTAAAGTGAAATTATTGTAAAGGTTCAAAGATTAATAAACTTTCTAAATTAATAAAATTATTGTAATTATTTTATATTTTTCGCAATTACTGTTTTTCATTGTAAAATTTGCAAAATGCAAAGAAATTGTAATAAATGTATTTCTGGCGCTTAATCAATTTCGTTCATGGAGAAACTTATTTTTGCATGTGATATACAATTCCATATAATAATTTTTCTTTAAAAAGAAATATTTAAATACTTTATTTTATTGCAAATCTATTTATATGCGCCAAATTTTTCCAGAAGCGTGCACATATATGATATTAAATACATATGAAAATGATGGACCTACCATTTTATCTACACCTTGGAAAACAATACATTTCAATATTAAATGTTTATTATAGAAGAAAATATCATCTTGAATGTACAGATTTGATGCTTCTAAAACTTAAATGTTGCACAAACTGATATTTCATTCCACTTTGAATAGAAAATATGCAGAACAAATAGGAAAAAAAGTCTACGATGGGAAACATATGAATTATATGTATAATAATCCAGTATTCAAAGTGAATTTATTCAGTAGTATTTTAATTTAATCATTATATTATTCAAATAGGACATTTCCGATATTTGCAGTTATACTTTTAGAATAAGTACTATAATAAATTGCTATCCATGTAGTAAATGTTAGGTCTTAGAATATATATTGCAACGAGAAGATTAGACCTCAGTTAAGTTCTGGCAATACAACAGTTTAACGGATTTTTCGTTTTTCGAGAAACATTTACTGTTTACAATCCATAGTTGTTAAGTCGTAGCAGAAATAGAACCCAAGGAGTCATTACATTCTAGCGAGTTTTTTCCTTGATTTATTATCAGTCACAACTAGTATCAGAACCCTTAGCTTTGTCGTAGAATCTTTTGTTTACAGTTTCCATTCATGTCCAGGTACTTCTTAGGTTTATTATTCGCTACGGTCATTTTGGAAAAAAACCTAGAACACTAGAAAGTAGTAAACTCTTTTCCTCACCAATATCCAAAGAATTGTACACCCACTCTGAGTCTTTATAAAATCTAAAATGTTTTCGAAGAATCACTCTCGAAACAAAAAGCAAGCAGCAAACACCAAAAATAAATGTAATCATTCAAAGTCAAATACAGTTTTGTAACATCCCTGAAGAATTTTTGAACTTTTATTGCAGTGTCATTTCTTCAATTATCGACTGTATTTCTCCCTTACCGACCGCGACATTAGGCAAATCGAGTATCATAAGAATTCAGTAAACTGTTGGTAATAAATATATAATTCTATAAGGAAAATTCCGCAATGCTATGTGTTTACGTGCCGCGAAGCTCGTCCCGAATTTCCTGGAATTCTCGCGTAGTCTTAGAGAAGGATAGAAATACATTTTACAATTGCGATATTATTAGTTATTAAAAACTATTAGCTAAACAAATCAGTTAATATATATCAAGCGTACTAATATTATGTTATCCGGAAATAGAGTCAGATGTTAGTTTATTGCAGTATATATTGTAAATTATAATATTGTTCATTGGAATGTTCTAAATTTCTGTTGTTACGTTCCGAACAGGAATATTTTTCAAAATTTCCTTTGTAGTTCTCACCGACCGGATGTGTATTGATAATGCATATTGCATTCTGAGAACACCCTGATAGAACGCAGTAACGGTCTTTTATGTTATTAGATACACTATCTTTTGGCGACTAAACTAAGATTGTTAATATAACACATTCCTTCCTCGAAATCAACGTGGTCCCACGGCCAAAATCTTAGATCATTTTATTTCTCCGAACCGCCAAACATAAATGAAAGTTACACTCGTGTGGTCCGATAACGCCAAGCGTTCTGGAATGTTCCTCAAGGGCTCACGACGCAATATAGAATATAGAAAGACAATTTAACAATATAACTGACTTGAAAAATAGAATACACAATGCATGCGTAAATATCCCGTGCGAAATTATGGAAAACGTCGAGAACGAATTTGTAAAACGTATACAAACTTGTATTTCAAATAGCGGAAAGCACATGGAATAAATTTTTTGCATATTATTTTTTGTTAAATTGTCTTTATACCTACCCTCTACTGAAACATTTAAATAAATGTCCCAACCTTCCAAATTATTAATATCATCTTCGATACGGAAAACTTAAACCGTAATGGACAATACTTTTCACGTTTCTTACTCTTCGGACCTGCCATTTTGACCATAGACCCCGCCTATCTGTTTCGGCAGGCAGAGTCAAACCAGCGGCACTTACCGTAACAATAAGAACGTTTTTATGGCTTACTCGTCAAACCGAGATGTCACTGCTGAAAATCAGTAAATTTCTAAGCGTTATATCTCGAAAACTAATAAAAATCGGGTAAGTACATAAAACCTTGATGAATTCGTCTTGAAAAGCACTATCGCCTGATCGAGAAAAAAATTATAGTTCCATTACAAAAAACGAAACTTCACCATCATATCTTTTACATTAATAACAATAAAAAAATTTTGCTTCTGCCAAAACATAGGGCCTCTTTTACCCTGCAATTTCCATATAAGCACTTTTTCGTGACATCAATAGTTCATGAGATATTAAGGTGTAACACTTTGCCGCGGACACCCTGTATATAGGAAGAGAGAGAGATAAGAGCTGGACAGAAGCACGGCTGGCTGTCGTGGCGAGCGCACGTGTTCGGGGGTCGTTCCGCGTTAAAATCCAGTTTTGGTGGGAAAAAGTGGTAAAAGTGTGGTAAATAATGTTGTGAAGTGAGGGGAAACCGTGAGGGAAGTGAGCTGTGAAGTTTTGTAAAAATCGGAGGTGAAATAATAAATTTATAAATGAAAATCGAAATTACGGTAATGGCGACCTCCACGGGACGCGAGGGAAAGCATGGGGTGCAAACCCATGAGTAATCGGCAGCGAGGAAACGAGTGTTCGGGCCGACCGCGGAATAAAATAAATATGTGCGCGACTTAAACACGATTATTTTTATATATCGCGAGTGAAAATAGTGCAATTTAAGGGTGAAAGTTGCCCTCGAAGAAGGACTTGCGCGAACACGTGGTCGTGCGACATGACGAAGTTGCAAGAGAAAGTCGCAGAAATTAAATTAATTAATTAATAATGTAAATGTCATTAGGGATTTAGAGTGTGGGAAAGGGCCAATGAGGCATACTGAATGCACGCGGTGATTAGTTTTGGCTATTTTCGTATTTTCATGATTTGATAATAAATAAATAAATAATGGCGTCGGTTGAGCATGCTTCGCTATATCGTACGAACACGTGGGCATTTCCGCGCGAGGGAAAGCGTAGAGCGTAAAGGCCGGTTCGCAAACATTCAACATGGTCGGGGAAGGGTCGCTGCAGGCGCATGGAGAGCGGCCCTTAAGGATGAAGCCTAAGGGCCAAGCGAAGGCACGCGGCAACAAGCAAGATGGCGGAGGAAGGATCGCCGCAAGCGCATAGAGAGCTGCCTTTAGGGACGAAGCCCATGGGTGAAGCGGAGGCACGCGGCAACAAGCAAAATGGCGGAGACATGGCGCGTTTTTCAAATGGTAAGCGGATAGGTTGAAGCAAGAAGACAGTGAGGAGGAGAAGAGGAAGAAGCGAGACGACACGGAATGAAGTGAAGGAAGGAAGTAATTAATTAATTAATAAATAAATGAAGTGAATGAGATTAATAATAATAATAATAATTAATTAATAATTAACGAATAATTATTATAAATAGTGAAGTGATTAGTAGATTAATAAATAAATAAATAATAAATAATAAATAATAAATAATTAACAGATAGGCAACTAATTCGGTGTGGTGTTAGGAAAGTGTGGGAGTGCAGTGAAGTGCTGGGAGTGTTGCGGGTACAGGGGAATACACATGACCACGTGCCCGAGTGCAGAGGAACAGTGCAAAGCGGGAAAATGGCGGAAAAGTGTTGGAAGAACTGCGGAAAACGCTCCAGCACTCTGGAAACTCCGAAGTCACAACGATGGTGGAGCAAAGGGGCCGCATTGAGAATATTCAGCATGGCGAAGAAAGAAACGCTGCAAGCACTTAGAGAGCGGCCCTAAAGGGTGAAGCGAAAGGATGCAGCAACAAGCAAGACGGCGGAGGCATGGTGCGCTTTTCAAACGGCAAGAGGAGGGGAAGAAGCGAGAGGGAGAAAAGGAAGAGCGGGAGTGGAAGAAGCGGAGAAACAAAACATAGACACGACCGATCAAACGACTCAAACCTGCAAAGGAGGAAACTGGTGTCAGCCTAGTCATAGCACCATTAGGGGGCACACAACGGGGACCGACGGAGCGGGGGAGAGGAGGGAGGGAGGCCAAATTGAGCAAAGCACCCTTCTGATCAACTGTTGATTCATCAAGGGACCCAGTCGTCAGCCTGGTCATGGCATCATTTGGGAGGCGACAATGGGGACCGAGCGGGATCGGCAGGAGAGAGGAAGGAGAAACTACATCGTTCGGTGAAATGGAGACTGAAGTTAAAGATTAGGCGCCATACTAGTTAAACATAGAAACGCGAATAGTTGAGTAAAGCTACGGGAAAATTTTTTAATTTTTAAGGGGGGAATTAGGCAAACATAATCGCGATATTGAGCATTAGCAATTTAGTAGGTGTGATGTGGTGGAGAGAGGTCGCGGATTTAGGACCGTATGTTCAGACGCGATGGAAGGCGGCAACGGGTGGCGTTACAGCATGAAGCTGGAAGCTGGAGCGCTTCCCTGAGGAACTTGACAAAACCACCTGGGCCAAGAGCCACCGCGTAAGGGCATCCTCTCTCTGCATGCAGAGTATACGCGAAAGGCGGGTGTGCTGACTCGCGCACGTTTATCCGAAAGAAATTAATCTTGGGGATAATATTTGAGAATGAGTCCGAACGGTTGACTCGAAGACGTCCTAAACGGTGGACTCGTGAAAATGACTAAGTACGTCGCAAATGACTCGTGAAATTTCTAAGTCCGACTTAGGCGACTTTATTTGAGATTAACTGTTTAAGTCCGACACGGTTGACTTATTTTCTTGTTCTTTTTAGTCCGACTCGGATGACTAATGTTGGGATTCTGACGAGACGTTCCGTCGTTACTTCCTCGAAACGTCGAAAGTGCAAGGAGGCATGCTGATTGGTTCTCATTAGAAACGTTGATTTTCCAATCAACATGCCCCTTGACTTGGGCCCACCCTCTCTTGCGCCCTGAGCGCGCCTTTTTTGGAAGAGGATGGGAAAAAATACCGATGAGTACGGGAGGATCTCGAAGGCCGGCAACGCTGGGGTTTTTCCCTCCAGGTGACACGCACGTTGTCCTAAAAAGTACCGCTAGGACGGAACCGGGGCCCATCCTCGGTGACCCTTCGGGAAAAACCCTGTTTATGACGGAGTAGTTATTGAAGACTAAATGAAACTTAGAAATTCTAAAGGCATTGTTCGAAAAAATGTAAAACTAAATTGCCGTCGATGGCTAAAAATCTGTCTTTCAAAAATATAATCTGTTGAATATTTTAATTAGTTTGAATTACATTTCTTTAATTGCCTCCGTCATTTCCTCTAAACATTGCGATCTTGCGAAAGGGCCCGTATGGGACTAGCGTGTCTCCGGATCCACAAAAGCATTAAGTCCCGTTGACAATTAATTTTGTTAGGGCAAACAATCTTCGCGACTTTATACGCGCGCTTCCTGCACGTAACACTGTACTATACAGGACTAATAATAGTTGTGTTTCACAACTAATATAGGTCCCGGAAATGGGTGATAGGGAGCGTGATTCTAAACATCTCCGTTTGCAAAGCTTTGTTTCTGAATTCTTAAACAAAAGCACGGGCCAATTAGAGCGCGAGAATTGCGTGCGCACAGAACCGAGAACTACAGCTTCAAATCTGCCGGTTGAACGCGATCACGAACAAGCGCCTTTGCGCTGGAACAGTCTAGACGTTCAATAAGAAGACGTTTGCCCTTATGTCAAATCTCAGTTAAATAATGTAGAGAACAATTAAAAATAATATTCACTTATTCATTTTTCGTGAATAAATAATAAGCCAATTTAAATCAGACTCATCTATTTTTTTAACATAATTCTATTTCAATAAAATTATATTCTCGTGACTTTATCGACTCCGATTTGTCGTAAAAAAGCATACACTGCACAATATCTAATGACAGGCAGCCAATTCACTTCACTTCAGAGTCATTTCAAATTGTCATTTTTAACCATAATATTTTCTGCCAATGCTCAATAATTGCTCAATATAACAACCGTGGATAAAGATCGCGAATGAAAACGCGTGAACAATCATAACTAAATAATTTTAGCGAGTTTTTATTTTCCTTTTGCTGTAGAACACCCGATGGTTTCTCCTAAACTGCCGATCGCAACGCGATAAACAACTTCGACGGAAAATTTGGATAACACTCCCTTGCAACAAGGACGTTTGACACATGAAGGAAAGTGAGAGTGTGACTTTTCTTAGGAAAAGGCAAAAACCGTTTTTGCCGTTTAGAAAGGGAAAGGAACAACGGGTTTCTCAGATGCCTACGAAACGACCGTCCAGAGAGCAAAACGGAGCCGCTTAATTGTTTTATGATTCTTTGACTCGATGGTCCGAACGGCCGAAAATGTTGTCCAGAACTCTCGCTTTCTCTTGGCTCGAAACATTTGGAGTCACAATCGGCAGTTTAGGACAGAACGTTCGATGCGATACGTTAAAGAGAACAAAATCACTGAAGTTATTTTCGGATAATCGTTCACGCGTCTTCGCATGTTTATCCATCGTTATTACGTTAGGAAAATAGTGAAAATTGACAACAAAATATTACAGTGATAAGTAATAATAAAAAATGATAGTGAAGTGAAGTTGCGTATTATTTTTACGAATAGTTACGATCGATAGAACGATCTAGTTACGATGATCCATTTTCAATCAAGCAGGATTATTTTTAAACAATTAGTAAGTCTTATTTTAATGGTTCATAAGTTTTATGTAAATCTACAGTTACAGAAATTTAATTTATTCCACTTCTGTTAATTACACATATTATTAAACGTTTACACTGTCCCAGCGCATAGGCACTTCATCATGATCGCGGTCAGCTGCTAGACTCGAACCTTTTGTTCTTGTTTCTGGGCGCACGTAATCCTCGCGCTCTGACTGGCCCATGTTTTTGCTTAATAATTTAAAAACAAAAGCTTCAAACTCCATCTTTGCAAAGGAAAAAATTGTTAAGGATCTCGTCCCTTACCACTCATTTCTGGAAGATACACTAGTTATAAGACACCCTGTATAATAGTTAATATCTACCGGTTTATCGTGTAGCATAATTTAACTGTTATAGAAATTCCGCGTACGTAAATACTGAAATGAATATGAAAACGGATTTTGTTTTCGTTACTCAAAGTAGAAGGCAGTTTGTTTAAATCAAATGAAACGTGTTTCACTTGCAATGTGATGAATACATACTTGCAATTTAACTAGTTTAACGTATGGTTGAGACACTAGACCCAGGCAAACATTTTAAAGGAAAAGCAAACATTACTGCAATTTGTATGTTTAAGCACGATTATTATCTTACTATCTACTGCATTATACATGATTTGATTCAATAGTGCGTTCTAGTCATACCATAAAGCAACAGCGACTGATTTCAGTGATTTTCTTTAAGTTGGAATAGGATTGAAAAAATTCTCGTTTATTTCGTAGAAAATTTAAACAAATACTAGATATTACTAGATAATTTCTTGCAACTCAATGTTTCTGCTAGAGTAATTGTGCTGAAACGCACACGTTCAGTATCTGCGCTTCAATTAAAAAATGTTTGGGCTTTGTAATCGGTGGAGAATTTAAACCAAGACGCGGGTTTGCTCAAAAAAAATTAATCTCGAGAACAAGAGCTTATGATATATCGTTCCTGGACGTTGATTCGACAGTACTTTCAACGAATAATCGGTTAAAAATGAGATGTATCAGAAAATGAATGATGCGCAGAAACGTTATAAGATGCGGCCAAAACGATTGACACAGTTAGATGTTCTTTTTGAGAATAGTGCATATTTAGGCCTGCTATTGAATTTTAGAATTTAGTTCCATAGCGAAGGGTCAGACCTTCGGTTAATTTCTTTACCTATAGCAGCAATAACACCCAAGGAGTCGTTACATTGTATCGAGTATTTTAATTTATTGCCTTACATCTGATTGCCAGAACCTTAAGCTTAACAGTAGAGTCCGTTATTTTCAGTTTCTATTCATGTCGAGGTACTGCTTGGTTTTATTACTTGCTATGGTCATTTTTTGGGAAAAACCCATGTTCTTCATACGTCACAAGCTTCCATTTCTACCCCATTTGTACAGCCAATAGAAATTAAGTATTTTTCACTCACCCTCACTGTTTCGCAATGTCGCGAAAAAGATAGAATAATGTTAGAATCAGGACCGTGTTGTAGAAATAAAGTACCCCTCTAAATTAGTTATACATTGATTTACAGTCCACTCATATATCTTCGGATAGCCTCTTCAAGGATCGTTTAACCCATGTTTAATTTATTACTGCTATTCCGAGTTGAATAGTCTATAGAATTCCAAAAACGCTGCGTTAATTTTTACAGCCCTTCAGGCAATCAGCACATACTGAAGCAATAACCTTTTAGGTTTGAAGCGTCTTTAGCATTGAACAGAACCTACCCGAAGGAGGTTCTCGTATAGTCGAAACTTTGCTTTCCATCGCGTTTTGTTTAGCTATCGTAAGAAAGTCAATTTATGATTTCCGGACACTTTCGTCCTCTCATTCAACTCTTGAGAAAACCCAAACAGACAACATAGAACTGACTTTTTCTCAATTTATCACTCTCTGTTTCGGGGTCGCATAAACGTACCTCCTGTGGTGTCACGGTCCGCGAAGTATGCGTACTTCAAGGACAGGGTCCCAAGTCAACGGGTCATAGCTAAATAACAGCTACCCATGTGTACCACAGCTGCAGTTTTTTTCCAAATATCATACATGGGAAGCGTCTCTCGTGCTGGTTAAGGGGCTAGACTAGGCTAGCTCTTTGTCACAGGTCAAAAACTACCCCGATTGGTAACCTTCGGTGACGCCCACGTTAGACCAACTCCCTGACGCTAATCACAATTCTAAGATAGACACGAGCAGAGAGTTGATTTGTTACAAGATACTAGGAGGGAGGTTTTTACAAAGACAGCCGGCATACATGGGAAGTGTCTAGCGTGATAATTCTAGAAGCTGACCTATCATGTGTATTGTCAGAGGCCAAACACCACCCTGATTGGTGACTTCCGTTGACAGCCACGCTAGACCAACACGCTGACGCTCGGGCTTATTTGATAGAGAGGTTTCTTGGTCTACAAGAAAACTAAAACACTTCATTGCGTTCTTATGTTCTCTACGTTCTGCATGTGCCTTACAATCACAACGATTATTACGTTACAGTTTTTCGTTCAGAATCTATCAACAAGTTGAGTTCAGTTTCCGTTTGAAATACAGTTCAAAGGTTAAATTCAACCACACGAACACCTGTATCAACACACATTTTTAAATAAACGACTTCTAACGAAATACAGACAAATTATCCTTATTTCTGTAACAAGAGTAAGGAAGCGCGATAGTTCGGTTATTAATTTAAAAATTAACATCGCGAATTAAGTGCTAAGAAACATTGGTCCTTCGAGCCGGATAGTGACAATAGTAACGTGTAGCCACAAACATTAGTGCACAGTTACGTGAAATAAGCAGAAGTGAACACAACAGTGTGTGCAACAAACATTGGATTACGGTGCAATAGGACACGCAGTCTAAAAGTAGTCGAAAAGTGAGCGATTTCGGATAAAGACGTTCTCCACCAGAAAAGGTAGGATCAATCTTTTATAATTGTCATTCCTGACCATCTCCAAAATGCCGAACACTTCCGCGAGTTCTGCTCAACCGCAATCCGCAGCCGGTGGTCTGAGTATTAGTATTTTACGACGCAAACGTAGCCATATTATCGGGCTTCGTCTTTGATCGCGTTCTTGGATTATTTTGAAGACACACACTCCGAGGATACGTACTTATTGGAAATGCACATCAACGGACTAAATGAGGTCTGGAAAAAATTCGATGATTTACAATTTAGTATTGAAGAGCTCGACGAGTCTGCAGAAACGCGTCGGTTTGAGATTCAAAATAATTATTACGCTGTGATAGCACGGGCAAAGCGACTTTGAATAGTACTCAATCATCGGTTCCTACCACGGTTCGGATTAATCCGTCACCGGCATCGACGGTACCGGCACCGATGGCTATCAAATTACCTGAGATGAGGCTACCAACGTTTGATGGAACAATCGAAAATTGGTCATCTTTTTACGACCTATTTACTGCCATGATCGACCGTAACGAGGATTTGACCCCGGTTCAAAAATTACAATACCTGCGGTCAACCCTAACTGGCAAGGCCGCGATTTGTATTGGAGCCTTAACTACGACTGACGCGAATTGCACGGACGCTATCGACAGTTTAAAAGAGAAGTTTGATTGCCCACGCCGTATAATCCTTAGTCACTGCGATGCGTTACGGAATATCCCGAAGTTACTGAAAGATACTCCAGAAGCATTAGCTAGTTTGGTGGACACCGTAAATCAACATCTTCGGGCACTCAAAAATTTGGGCGGCATCGTGGAACAGCATCTTGCTCTCCATAATCATTTCCAAATTAAACGCGGATACGGTGTGGCACTGGGAATTAACGCTTAAGGATAAAAGACGAATGCCAGCATACACTGAATTATTACAATTCATAGAAAGACGGGCAAACTGCACAGTTCCTTCCTCTTCAAAATCTGTGACTTCAACTGGACAACAGGAAACTCGACTTTACGGCCATAACAAATCTGTTAATAAACATCGATCATCGCGAGGGCAAGTATTCGTAACGACGAAACAACACAAGAATCATCCTTATGAACAAGCATCGACGACCCGGGCTCAACATACAGATTTTCAATGTCCAGTATGTAAGAAGGATCACTTGATCTGGAGCTGTCAACAATTTAATGAACTATCTGTTAACGATAGAAAAGCTATTGTTGTAAAAGCTGGACTCTGTTTCAACTGTTTGCGAAGAGGACATGGATCTATTTCATGCACTAGAAGGACTTGCCGAATATGTCAGGGAAAGCACCATACACTCTTACATTACAGATCACCTTTGACGAATTCATCAACTCAGACATTAGCAACTTCTCGTCAACCAATGAATAGTCAAGAAACAAGTTGACTAGTAGTTGAAACGCCTCGGGAAATAACATATCAGAAAGCGTTTACTATTGACACAATCACTCATGATTTGCTGGTAACCGCACAGGTTTACGTATTGGACAAATATCACCAACCGGTTCTTTGTCGGACCCTTATCGATACCTGTGCGTCAACAAATTTTATGAGCGAGCGCCTCGCCAAAAGGTTGGGCATACCTTTGGGCAGGTGTTCAATTCCTGTCGGGGTTATCAATACAATGTCCACCGTTGCAAAAAACACAATCACGGTAACCTTGACTTCTACTACCACTAACTATAGACGGACCTTAACATTCTTGGCCATACCAAACATAGCTTCAAACATACCAGACCAACCTATCGACAGAACATTGTTAAAAATTCCCAACAATTTAACATTGGCTAACCCAGCATTTTCAATACCTGCTCCAGTTGACTTATTACTAGGTGCTGGAGTAACACTGTCACTGTTGAGTATTGGACAAATCAAATTATCTCCTCCTGACGGATCAGATTTGTACCCGCAGAAGACACAATTAGGTTGGATAATTGGTGGAAGTACTCCAACTCATCGATTGACCAAGGAAGCCACTTGTCATATTATTACCCCAATACAGCTTGATTTGGCCCGATTTTGGAAATTAGAAGACGGTCCCCAAATCCAACATCTGTCTAAGGCCGACAGGGAATGCGAAGAATATTTTAGGAAAACTATATCACGGACTTCCGAGGGTAGATATATTGTGGCTCTTCCATTTAATGACAAACTTTCACAATTAGGAGAATCTAAATCTCGAGCCTTGAAGAGATTTTCATCCTTACGAGGAAGATTTAGACGCGATGAAGAGTATGGGCGGGCATACCGAGCAGTATTACCAGAATACCTTGATTTAAGTCACATGTCCGAAACTCAAGTTCACAACGAAAAGGACGGGATGTATTACCTGCCGCATCATGGGGTGACTAAGATCACCAGTGATACCACCAAGTTCAGGGTTGTGTTTGATGGCTCCGCAGCAACTTCTACAGGCGTTTCTTTGAACGATACGTTACATGTCGGTCCAAAGATACAGGATGACCTGTTGTACATATTAATTCGATTCCGAAACCATTGGTATGTATTAACAGGTGATATCGAAAAAATGTACAGACAGTTCCTAGTGCGTCCTGAAGACAGGAAGTACCAACAGATTCTGTGGCAAACCTCAGATCAAGCCCCGAAAACATTTCAATTAAACACGTCACGTTTGGACTTTCCACCGCTCCATATTTGGCAATCAGTTGCCTATCACAATTAGCTCAAGACGAAGGACACCTATTTCCCCAAGCAGCACAGACCCTAATCACAGACTTTTACGTGGATGATCTTTTAACTGGAACGGCGACGATTGACGAAGCATTAACATTACAAAATCAATTGATACAACTTTTACAAACGGCAGGACTAAACATTCGTCAGTGGGCTTCCAATCACAGGGCATTACTTCAAAACCTTCCAGAACAATCCATTAACAAACGACTACACCTGGGCGAATCATCAACCATTAAAACTTTAGGAGTGTTCTGGGACTCAAGTGACGATACAATCCGATATTCAATCGCAAACCCGCCATCAACAAATTCTTTCACTAAACGAAGTATCAGCTCCGTTATCGCAAAAATCTACGACCCTCTAGGACTGCTCGGACCTGTTATCATATTGGCAAAAATAATGCTACAAAAAATATGGACTTTAAAATTAGACTGGGATGAGTCTTTACCAATGGACACACATACTGAATGGTTCAAATATTATAAAAAATTACCGCTTTTGAACAACGTAGCTTTCAACCGACAAACCTTGATCGATGAACCTAGCATAGTGGAGTTACATGGTTTCAGTGATGCTAGCGAACGCGCATATGGCGCTTGTCTTTATCTCCGTTCCACAGACAAACACGGTCAATGCAAAACACAACTCCTTATGGCAAAGTCAGAAGTTGCACCTTTGAAAAGTCAATCCATACCGCGACTGGAACTGTGCGGAGCATTACTACTTTCTTCACTAGTTACCACAGCTCAGAAGGTGTTGAAAATAAATATTAACCGAACAATATGTTAAACCGATTCCACAATCGTACTTCATTGGATAAGAACGTCACCACATTTACTGAAAACCTTTGTAGCAAACAGGATATCCGAAATTCAAAATCGAACCAATATCACAGACTGGCGACACGTTTCTACTTCAGACAACCCAGCGGATCTCATTTCTAGAGGACAATTGCCCGAAGATTTCTTACGTCCATCGATATGGCAGACTGGGCCGAATTGGCTGTACAACATCGAAGATCACTGGCCAACCACAACAATCACACCTTGCAACACGACGTTAGAACAGCGGGAAGTAGTTTGTTTAGCCACAACTCTTCCTGATACCAGTCTCCTGGATCGTTTTTCTTCTTGGGAGAAGCTAGTACGGGTGATTGCTTGGTGCCTCCAATGGAAATCAACCAATCATACAAAAGGACCCTTAACAGCAAAAGAATTAAGACACGCCCATGATACAATTATCAAACTTGTACAGAAAATCCATTTTTCAGATGAATTAGAACAACTATTAAAAGGCAAAAATCCGCATTTAAAAAATAGATTAAGAAGATTAAATCCGTTTATAGATTCTGACGGTATCCTGCGTGTCGGGGGCCGGTTAAAGCATTCATTAATGCCATTTGCACAAAAACACCCCATCATTCTAGCCAAAAATCGCATTACCTTACTTATCATCGACGATGAACACAGAAAACAGTTCCATACAGGTACCCAGACGACCCTTTACGCGGTCAGACGGCGCTACTGGCCCATCGATGGCCGGCAACAAGTGTGGAAAGCAATAAAACCTTGCGTACGGTGTTGTCGGGCCCAACCCCCGCCGGTCAGCTACTTAATGGATAACCTACCTGCCGCCAGAGTCACCGAATCTCGACCATTCACTCATACAGGTGTGGATTATTGTGGACCGTTTTATATAAAAGAACGGAAGCAACGAAACCGTGATCGGATAAAGGTCTACGTTGCGGTATTTGTTTGCCTGGCCATCAAGGCAGTTCATTTGGAATTGGTCAGCGACTTAATCACCGAGGCCTTCATTGTTGCACTTAAGAGGTTTATTGCTCGACGGGGACTCTGTTCCCACATTTACTCAGATAATGGGACCAACTTCGTGGGAGCGAATAATGAATTGCGAGAATTGCAACTATTGCTACGTTCAGAAGAACATCAAAACCAAGTGACGATATTTCTGGCAGGGAAATCTATAGAATGGAAGTTTATCCCTCCACTGACACCACACTTTGGCGGTTTGTGGGAAGCAGCCGTCAAATCCTTCAAATATCACCTAAAACGGGTTGCCGGATCCGAACTATTTACATTTGAGAATTTTAACACTCTCATCATAGAAATTGAAGCCATTCTGAACTCCCATCCATTAACACCTATATCCTCAGACCATAACGAGCTGCTTGTCCTTACGCCAGGACATTTTCTGATTGGCGATTCAATAGCTAGTTTGCGTGAGAAAAATGTTGCGGAGATACCTACAAACCGCCTCTCGAGTTGGCAGCAAATCCAAAAAGTAAAACAACATTTTTGGGTTCGATGGCACCGGGAGTACCTGAACGAACTGACCACACGCAGCAAATGGACCAAAGGTGACCATACAGTCAAGGAGGGCACAATTGTCTTACTTCGTGAAGATAACGTTCCATCACTGCATTGGCCCTTGGCCAAGGTCATCAAGGTTCACCCAGGAACAGACGGAATAGTGCGAGCTGTCACCGTCAAAACAGCCAAGGGTACGCTGGACCGGAGCATCAAACGACTCGTTCCGCTGCCCAACCAATCAGACCAAACTGTTTAAGGCGCAGAAACCTACAATATTTAATTTCATTACGCACATACATGCACATACACGCACATACATGCACTCACACACATTGATTAGTTGTTGATCGGTGCCCTCTCAACGGGGGGAAGATGTTTCGCGATGTCGCGAAAAGGATAGTATAATAGATTACAATAAATAATGTTAGAATCAGGACCGTGTTGTAGAAATAAAGTACCCCTCTAAATTAGTTATACATTGATTTACAGTCCACTCATATATCTTCGGATAGCCTCTTCAAGGATCGTTTAACCCATGTTTAATTTATTACTGCTATTCCGAGTTGAATAGTCTATAGAATTCCAAAAACGCTGCGTTAATTTTTACAGCCCTTCAGGCAATCAGCACATACTGAAGCAATAACCTTTTAGGTTTGAAGCGTCTTTAGCATTGAACAGAACCTACCCGAAGGAGGTTCTCGTATAGTCGAAACTTTGCTTTCCATCGCGTTTTGTTTAGCTATCGTAAGAAAGTCAATTTATGATTTCCGGACACTTTCGTCCTCTCATTCAACTCTTGAGAAAACCCAAACAGACAACATAGAACTGACTTTTTCTCAATTTATCACTCTCTGTTTCGGGGTCGCATAAACGTACCTCCTGTGGTGTCACGGTCCGCGAAGTATGCGTACTTCAAGGACAGGGTCCCAAGTCAACGGGTCATAGCTAAATAACAGCTACCCACGTGTACCACAGCTGCAGTTTTTTTCCAAATATCATACATGGGAAGCGTCTCTCGTGCTGGTTAAGGGGCTAGACTAGGCTAGCTCTTTGTCACAGGTCAAAAACTACCCCGATTGGTAACCTTCGGTGACGCCCACGTTAGACCAACTCCCTGACGCTAATCACAATTCTAAGATAGACACGAGCAGAAAGTTGATTTGTTACAAGATACTAGGAGGGAGGTTTTTGCAAAGACAGCCGGCATACATGGGAAGTGTCTAGCGTGATAATTCTAGAAGCTGACCTATCATGTGTATTGTCAGAGGCCAAACACCACCCTGATTGGTGACTTCCGTTGACAGCCACGCTAGACCAACACGCTGACGCTCGGGCTTATTTGATAGAGAGGTTTCTTGGTCTACAAGAAAACTAAAACACTTCATTGCGTTCTTATGTTCTCTACGTTCTGCATGTGCCTTACAATCACAACGATTATTACGTTACAGTTTTTCGTTCAGAATCTATCAACAAGTTGAGTTCAGTTTCCGTTTGAAATACAGTTCAAAGGTTAAATTCAACCACACGAACACCTGTATCAACACACATTTTTAAATAAACGACTTCTAACGAAATACAGACAAATTATCCTTATTTCTGTAACAAGAGTAAGGAAGCGCGATAGTTCGGTTATTAATTTAAAAATTAACATCGCGAATTACGTGCTAAGAAACACTCACCATGTAAAAACTGTAAGCATGTAACGTACTTTCATATTCATAAGAAAAATGTCATTCGCCTCTTAACATTCGTAATAGTAACAACTTGTATTAGTTTGTATAGTCTCCAAGTTTTGGAGTGCTCCTTCGAGTAAGGAAATAGTTATAGACTTTACAATAAACACCACGGCACACCACGTGCAATATTCACCAAAGCTCGAAAGAATTTATTTCAACCACGAGCGTTAACAGTGCATCCAACGACGATAATGCTATATTAGGCTCAAAGATGTGTCCGAAACAAATGACTTGTTAGTATATTCTTCTGACGATACGTTCTCGTCTTGATTTCCGCAAAACGTTGGAAGTTCAAGGAAGCACGCTGATTGATTCTCATTAATTCCCACCCTCTCTTGCACGCTTAGCGTGTCTTTTCTAGAAGAGGGTGAGGAAAAATACCGATGTGTACGTTAGGATCTCCAAGGGCAACGCCGGGGTTTTACTCTCCAGGTGACGTGTGCGTTGTCGAAAAAATACCGCTATGTAGTGACCGAGGTCCATCCTTGGTACCCTTCGGGAAAAACCCCTTTTATGATGGAAATAGTTATTGAAGACGAAACGAAAGTTAGAAATTCTAAATGCTTTGTTCGTAAAAAGCTAAAATACTGTATATTGCCAACGATGGCTAAATTCTCTCCTTCAAAAATAACTGTTGGTCTCCGACCCATCATAAACTACCTATGAAATCTCCACGTATTGTGTTCTATCGCACGTTTAGAATAGTATTCGTTTTCAATTATTTTGATTAAAACCAGTAAAAAGATGAAAAAAAAATGTGTGTAAATTCTGCTAGCATTGAGTACGCAGCAATCAGTTTAATAAATTGTAACGTCGCGCATATCGGTCCGTGCGACGCCAATATTTTAATTGTGATTATTATTGTGTGTTGTTCCAAAATATACTAAAACCTAGGCACTCCTGAGCCTAAGTACGACCCTGCAAAATGTCTGCGGCGTCATACGCGCATAAATTGCTCCCACGCACCTGTATGAAGTTAGCACCCCATTTCGAAAATTTTTAAATTCTAAAAGTTGTTCTAGGTTGTTCTAGACTTATTCTAAATTGTTCCAGAAGATAAAAGTTTTAAACTAATTATTTTGATAAAAAATGAAAAAAAAAACAGTTTTTTGGTCTGGCACTCCATTTTTCGAAAATCAAATTTTCTATGGTGGTTCCAGATTGTTCTACTTGTTCCAAATATTGTTCCAAAGTAATAATTTCTCAAACAAAGTATTTACAAAGATATAATAAAAAAACGATGTCGAGCGCGCAAAGAGTATTCTTATATCTTCGGGTAATATTATCATTTTCTAAACACCGAATTGTATATTTGATCTAATAATTAACGTAACAACCTGGAACAACTTTGATTTTTGCCAGAATAAATTTTTTAAGGACGCTTTACTCTTGGAAGTAAACAAATTTTTCCCGTTATGTGTTATTTTTCACTGATGACGACGATTTTTTTTTTTTCTTACGTGGGGGAAATCTTCGAAAGATACCCCGCATCCTTTTGGCAGGGCGCGGGGTTATGTGGGATTTTTACCCACGAACCCCCCCTCACGCGCCGGGGAAGGTCCACCGTAGGGGTTTTAGTGGTTTTTACAACATAAAAAATTTGATTTTCGAAAAATGGGGTGCCAGACCAAAAAACTGTTTTTATTTTCATTTTTTATCAAAATAATTAGTCTAAAACTTTTATCTTCTGGAACAATTTAGAATAAGTCTAGAACAACCTAGAACAACTTTTAGAATTTAAAAATTTTCGAAATGGGGTGCTAACTTCATACAGGTCTCCCGCGCGGGATTATAATTGCCACGTCATCGACCGGATCTATCTTGCGATGTATGACCGCTTTTGTTTTTAAACTAGATAAAACCGCGTAAAGAGTCATAGGTCAGCAGTGAAAGCGATTTTTTTACCATAGTTTCTAAATCGTGATTCGTATTTTCAACCCGTAAACCATCGTTAATCGTATTTTCGGTACAGTGTACCATCGTACTTGTTATTGTCAATCTGTGTAATTAAATCATATTTTGTGTATTAAAGTGTCTACTTCTTGTTACAAAAATAAAAAAAAGTGACTGTAAAATCACGAATCCTCACTCCTTATTCTTGCTAGGATAGAACTAGCGAACCCAAAAAAAGTGACCAAACCGACTCGAGAAGGACTTGTTGAGACATTTTCCACGAAACATGTGTCTACCAAGTGTCTTAGCAGCCACTTACTACCATCTTTCGTACTTCTCGTTCTAGTTTCTAAATATATAATATACACTATTTCTTTAATATTTTGATAATGATATGGGCTCACAGGAACGCCGTGATTCCATACAGAACTTTTCATAAGAATTAAATTACTTTAAATGATGTCATGTATTGCAAATAATATAATAATATTAAGTTTGACAACGAAAAAGGAATT
Organism: Megachile rotundata; assembly: GCF_050947335.1. Taxonomy (NCBI): domain Eukaryota; kingdom Metazoa; phylum Arthropoda; class Insecta; order Hymenoptera; family Megachilidae; genus Megachile; species Megachile rotundata. The sequence goes on from NC_134992.1 coordinate 2,179,898, forward strand.
GAATTTATTTTTCTCGTTGCAATAGAACCTTAAAAATGTTACATTTTTATAATTTCGCCAGTATCTAGCTATATAATAATATGAAAATGATCTGATACATGAAATAGAACACTTTTGTAATGTGGACTTGCAAGTTGTTTTAAAGGTTCGAGTAATTTACCGGTATGTGGATATGCACGACTTATTACTATCGAAGAAGTCGCACAGAAAGACAGCTATTCACATAAAGAGAATTTGCTATAAACGAAAACTCCAAGATCCACTATATCCGGCATTTACTTCTGTGCGATCTGTGATATTGAAATATGAAATAAGATACGGAAAAGCACCGTCGTTCTGCAGGTTACAATACTGGTCGTTTATCACGCTGCAATTCTCTTGGTCTCTTGGCTTTTCCTCTCTGTTTATATCCGTTTATCTCAATTCTGATCGCTTTATATGCATATTAGCATATATTTCCGTTATGCGAATCTATCGAACCGTACGTCAGGATTAGAGTATATGTAATAATAGCAAATGCAAATATAGGGTATTTCAGCCGATTTTGATATCTTGATTTTGTCAATTTTGTTACATCTAGCGAGAAGTGTTTTATAGAACATTTAAGTGGTGTCGGAGTTGGACATATTCTGGTGCTATTAATTTTTTCGTAAGGGGACGCGACAAGGATACGCGAAGGTCAACTTTTTAAAATAGAATAATATTTTTTTTTTATAAACCAAAAGATGCAGTTGGACATTTTTTATGAAAAAATACTGATCTATGCATGTTGAAAATGCAATATAAGGTTTGCAGAGCCGATTAATTGAAATTAGTATGGTTGGAATGTAAATATTTTAAGAACTATTGAGTTCTGATAATCGTTTTTCAATTTGGGTTTAGTATTCTGTTTGTTCGAAAATAAAATATTCAAAAACTAAAAACTAGATATATATAGTTGCTGCGCATTTGCAGGAAAATAGCAGGAAATAGTGCAGGCTGAGAAACATAGCTATAGAGATAGAGATTTTCTCGTTGAAATCAACCATATCATAATACATTCACTTTTGTTTTTAAAAAATTTTATCTAACCGGAAATTTGTCACGTAAGACGTCCGGCGTATTATTCTTTTAACAATTTCCAAATCGTCATAAACTGTGTAGAATATTTCACTATAGTATTAGATAAGAAGAACCTTTTGCGTTGTTCCCACCTTATAATAGAATTCCTTTAAGTTAAAAAAAATGATAAGATTTTTTGTTTTATAGTAGGTACACGTAAGTTATACATACATATAGGATGTAAACGAAATAGGTGATAAAACTTTGGTACATTTTACTCTTCGTGAGGATAAAAAAGTGTCACATAAGTATACAGGGTGTTCGGCTACTGGTGGGCATAATTTTAGGGGGTGGTAGCTGGAGTGATTCTGAACAATTTTTTTCTTTACCAAAATGCTGGTTAAAGCCTAGTTTTTGAATTATTAATGAAAAACACTGACCAATGAGAGCGCGTATAGACCGGTCGCGCGACAGCGTGAGCGACAACTTCGAATATGACGGCCGATCGTCGTCGTGAACAAATGTATCGATACTGTCGGTATAACGTCGGTATAATAGAAAGCTGCTAGATGAAAGTTACATTGAATAATGAATAAAAAAATCTGGATTATTGTTGAATTATCATTCATTCATGAATAAGAAATAACAAAATTAGTCTCTACTCACGTAATCAAAGTAAATCGAATTTATTCAATACGTTTATTCGTTATCGCAAAGAAATAATAGCTAAAATATGGAAAATTATTTTCATTAGATATTGTAATGATGAAAAAGAACAAATTCTCATTTTCAAAAAATTGAATAACTTTTCTATTCAACAAATGAAAATGTGAATTGAGTAATTAACAAATTTAAATGTAGCTCACCCATTAAACCGCAAATAATCACAATAAAAATGCGTCTCTGTCACCGGTCCGATCCACCGGTCCTTACTTTTAATATAAATCAATCACCATACAGAAACTTTCAAAAAACTCTCAAGAAACTTCATTGTCACCTATCACTTTCATCTTTCATTATGAGTTTTCATTATCACTTTTCTTTCTCATTTTTCACTAATTTGCACTAATTTTCACTGTGAGTCCGACACGTAAATAGTACGAATGAAAACACGTGAACGAAAATTCATAAATGATTTAAACTATATTATCTTGAAATATGCGTCGATCGACGCCGCAGTCGTTCAACAGATCATCGTTGCATGGCAACCGTTCGCGACGTATGCCTCGCGATCGAGAACAAAACCGCATAGCCAGTCTAACAATGTCTTCTTATAAAATATAATATAATTTCGATTCCTCAATTTGGATATCTTATAATGAGAATAGTGTATCGTTAAACATACATATCTATGAATAATCGTTCACGCGTTTTCATTCGGTCCGTTTACCGGTCATGCTTATGTTGTGCAATTATTATTAGAAAAAGACAGTGAAATAAATTGAGAGTTCATTGACCCTGCCAGGACATCAGCTGTTGATGCTATGATCGGTGGATCTACCCAGTGACACAAATATTTTTTATCGAAGCTAGTTTTTCCATGAATCAATGAGTAAGTGTTATTTAAGTTACTTCTGTATTTTTAAAATTAAACGTACGCAGCAATAGATTTATTTCACTTCAATGAGGTACTGCATTAGATATTCTATTCCAGTTCGATCTCATTTCATAGGCAAGGTACTCATTCGTTTTGAAACGTGAATTTATTCGTTTGCTTCATTAGTATAGTTGACAAAATCAATTTTTGTGAATTTATTCTTTTTCCTTTTTGAAGGCATAAAATAAATACAATATACTTCGTCTGGTTGTTGTAAACAACAACTAATTGGTTTATTTCTCATTCACGAATTACGAAGAATTTAATATTATTCTTAACATGTTAATTCATTATTCGGTTTAACTTTTACCTAATAGCTTCCTGTTATACCGACGTTATACCGACAGTATCGATACATTTGTTCACGACGACGATCGGCCGTCATATTCGAAGCTGTCTTTTTCATTAATAATTCAAAAACTAAGCTTTAACCAGCATTTTGGTAAAGGAAAAAGTTGTTCAGAATCACTCCAGGTACCACCCCCCCTAAGGGCGTTACAAGATCAGCTGGAGGTCAGCGCATTTTGCCCGGGAGCCTCCCCTAGATCTTGACGCAGCCCCTAGGACCAAAACCCTTTGGTTGAGAGCATCCATTCCCCACACATGGAACACATACGCGAGGGGCGGGGGCAGGGGGGAGGGGGGAAGTCTTTCTTCCACAACTGCGAGCGATGGCCTAGACCAGGTCTACTATGCCCCATCCGGTAAGGAAGCTTGGAGGGTTGCCGCCAACCCCCGCGTAGCGGGGGCGGGAGACAGTTTTAGTGAGTAGGCCGTGGAAACCGCCCCTCATCTAGGGGCGCCGGAAGCGGGAGTCTCACACTATCTGGGCTATCTTCCCAGATGTCCGTTACTGGATTTCTGTCTTCCTAAATAAAAAAAAAAAAAAAGGTACCACCCCCTAAAATTATGCCCACCAGTAGCCGAACACCCTGTATATATAAAGGTACGTGTAAATTTAATTTCTTGTATTAGATATGAACTGATAATACATTTTAATTTTTAGTCAAGTAATATCCTATAACTTTATTCCTTAAATAGTCACTTGTAGAAGATTCACTGCTCTTCTTTAACAAAACTTCCAATACCGCGCATTGCGGTCTGAAATTGTATGTCATTAGTACGAACTAATATTCTCAGAAAAATCTTCCTTTTGAACAATAGTAACCACTTGCTCTGTAATTTAATACCGAGATTTGCCTGGAGATATTTCTTAAGTTTTCCACATTATGTAACAGGACCATTTTATAGAAAAAGTTAAGTTATACAAATTAATAAAGTATGTTTAAAAATTCAGTGAATGCTCAGAAGTTGACCATTTTGAAAACTTAAGTTTATTTATTTAAATCAATTACAAATATATTAGAAGAAATATATTTTATTCGCGAAATGTCCACGATCATTATTATTGTAATTTTTTACCTGAACCGTATAACTATCCTTAACAGAAACGTTAAGGAAATAGAAATATAACGGTATATTGCTTACATGTACATTTGCTACGTATGCCGCACGTGTTTTCTATTTTGGAGCTGAATGTTTAGGCGTAGTTCAAGACTTCGCCAAGCAGCTTTCTCACCGATCAGGATCTCCTTATTTGGTGCAGTGCAGCGTTAGAATTTTTTGACAACTCAGGACAACGCGAGGAAGAATCATCTCACGACAACTTCATGCTGATTTGTTCCCATTGTTTCCATCACCACTCTTTTTCCACCTATTTTTCGGGTATTAAAGGGATTCTAGAGAAGACGTGTCGAGTTCAATTAATTTTTAATTGGCTAGTTAAGCGGAACCTCTGTACGAGGCTGCAGTCGAATCTTAAACGTCAAAAGGAATCTCTGCACGAGTTCTAATTGGTTTTCTAATGTCAAGTCTAAAGCAATTTTTATATGAAATCGAATTAAAGTCAACATACATGTATAGTAGTTAGCTATACGTCGGCTAGTCTCCATGGCTTCACCTTTTTGTTGCACCTGGCGTTAGCCATACGTCAGCTATTCTAGCATGGTCAACTTCCTGGAGCACTCGGTGCTAGTCCACGCGTCTCTTTGGCGTTCAGGTTTATTAAGAATACTGGATCAGCCGACTAACAAACACCATAACCTACATATAGTCTCGCCCATACAGCTGTACCCCTCCATCTCCTAACATATTAATGAATTTAAATGTTCGTTATTAGAAAGCATGTTTCATTTCGCACGTAATTGGTTCAAAATTTAACTGACAAATGGGGTAAACATTTATCATTTAGTGAAGTTCGCTTTCATTAAAAGTGCACAAGTTATGAAAACTTGATTTTTTCTTGTTTTCTTCAAACTGGTCAATAACTGATACATGGTTAACTACTCTGCAATTATATTATAAGTTATCTTTGGGGATGTGACAAAAAGATGAACATTGACGGTAATATCTCCGATAAAATAGCTAAACTACTAAATTACATACTGCTAAAAAAAACTTACATTTTATCATTCAGATAATTTTCATAAGTAAAATTAAAGAAACCTTGGAACGTATATTACTTAGACTCACTATACCGTTCTATAAAGCGATGAAGAACTGGAGAGTCTATTCAGCACTCGCCGCAAAATGTCCAGATACGTTGTAAATAACCATATTGGTAATACGTACCTGTAAACAGAAATAAATTTTCTTAATATATAAAACTGGGTTATAATTATCTTATTAATGTATGAATAAGAATTATCATGCACTGAAGAATTCCAGTTAGCACTTTACTTTAAAAACGGTTTTCCTTATTTCTTTATAACATTACTGTGAATTTAAAGAACATGTGTTACACACTTTTTAGAGAATTTTTTATTATACATGTAAACATAATTAGATTTCTTATTAGACTCACTGAATTCATTTATTTATACGTTATTTATTTGATTTAATTTATTCGAATATGTTGATTTTATATCTTTATTCAATATTCAAGCATAATATTAGTTACTATTTTTACTGCTAATTCATCTAATTGTAATAGTACTGTAAGGATGGCTTTAATGCACACACAACGAGTTTCACACATTATATTATCGCCGAATTTCTGTCTTCGCGTTCTCTCAAAAAATCTTTAACATAATGCGCTATCGTCAGGCTCTCCCGAAGATTTTATGAGGAACACTGTGGACTTTTGGGAAAAAATACAAACTCGTTGGTATTGCGGGCCTGAAAGGTATCAACATCAACTAACAAGGGACATCACCAAGGTGTCACACGCGGATTTTAATGAAATTTACATATGTGGTAGCTTTTCAAAAATCATTTGACACGTATTTTTTTATATCTACGAACATGCATGTTGAGGGGGTGAAAATAGCCCTCAAAGTTGGGGGTTGAAAACACATTTTCTTTAATATCTCGGAAACTAGAGGGTGTAGGAAGGTAAATTTTTTTTAAATTGTGTAGTTTTTAGTCAGGAACTTAGTTAGTGACAAGAATTTCAGGAGAAATTATTTATTTAAATAATATATTAAAAAATTGCACTTTTTTTCAATTTTTCACCCTAAATGCAGTTCGATTTTTTTGCAGCTTTGTATACTAAAAATATGGATCAAAATAGGGGATACGTGTTTTTGGAATTTTTTGTTTATTTTGTTTAGCAATAATTATTATATATACAATTTTCTCCTACTTTTTACGGAGAAATGATTTGAGATTTGTTGTCGAAGAGGGTGAGCCCTTTTTATACGATAATTGTGGAGACTTGCGTCGCGCTTTGTATTATTCGCGCCATTTATGTTCTATTGTTTTGTATGAAATAGATATAATACTCGAGTTGGCAGCAGTGGGAGACAAAAGAATAAAAGAGGAGAGTCCGAATCGTGGCGTGGCGCGTGGTGCGATGCACACGTGCATTTTGTAATCCGTAAAGATTGAAATTATATTACAAGTTAAATATATACTAACTAAAAAACCCAACAATAATTTGTCACGTTTTTAACAATTAGACAATATCAAATGTTTATTGTTCCATCGGTAGCCACGGAAGATCCAGCGGGCAGGTATAAATCCATCGCGGTACCAATCGTCGCTATACAGAACATAGATTTCTATCGGCAATGAAACTTTTAGCCGAACGTATAAGTTTATTTATTTGACTTTTAATAATTTGGACGGAAATGTTCCTCGTTTAAATGATTCAGTATCTCTGAAAAGAACTGGAAATTTGAGCAGTGCGCTGCTGTTCTTTCTTGGTTGTTTATACGTTGCTAAAGTGGAAGTGGGAAATTTCAGAAATTTGTGTTGGTTGTCGTAATCCGAACAAGGGTAAGTAGTATTATTTAAATAAATAATTTCTCCCGAAATTCTTGTCACTAACTAAATTCCTGACTAAAAACTACACAATTTAAAAAAAATTTACCTTCCTACACCCTCTAGTTTCCGAGATATTAAAGAAAATGTGTTTTCAACCCCCAACTTTGAGGGCTATTTTCACCCCCTCAACATGCATGTCCGCAGATATAAAAAAATACGTGTCAAATGATTTTTGAAAAGCTACCACATATGTAAATTTCATTAAAATCCGCGTGTGACACCTTGGTGATGTCCCTTGTAAGTGTCCTTCAAACCTAGTCCCTAAACACTTCAAGATAAAAGATATTTTATATCTTTAAAATATTAAAGATATTAAAATTTCGAAAATATTAAAATATTAAAAATTTTATTTAAAATATCGAAAATATTAAAGATATTTTCAGAAGTTTTGTACGAAGTTAAATAGGAAAAATGGTCTAAAAACCGAAATTTCAATTTTGATGATCGAAATTTTAGTTGGGTGTTGAAATTTGGTATGAGATGTTTTTATTAGATTTAATATCGACTGATGTATTGCATGTTTCCTTTAGTTCAAGGGCACATATGGCTACCTTACTCGGCAAAACCCTTTGTTTATTTTAGTTTATTTAGTTTACTTTCTTATTGCTATTATGTTGGCTTAGGTTTTTAGAAATATGATAATATTAATATTAATACTTTTAATGATTGTATAATTTTATAATTAAGTAACATTATATTTGTTAAGTGTTTCCGAGCTGTTTTATTTCTGCACGGTTTTTTTTGCACTATAATTTTGACATCGATAAAGACAAATACTTTCTATTCGTATAAATAGTTCCTGTCCATTCCTTCCACACATCCCCGCATCTAACAAGGAAAGGCACGGAAGTGTCCCCCTTCGATTTCGATGAAACTTCGTACATTTGTTAAGCAGGCAAAAATAAGGGACAAGTATTTTTTTATCGGCTGAGACGCGGGTTTAAGGGATGAAATGGTCCCGTAAATTTTTGACCCGTTTTGGCTATTTCGAAAACCACACGAAATACATTAAAACTTCTAATAAGAAAGTTGTATGATTTTTTGCGTATAATAACAGGATATTAATATATTGTGCAAAATGCAATTTATTTATAATACAAAAATTTTTCATAACCTCATTTTACAATTTATTCAAATTTGCATAATAACAAAAAGTGAAGAGAATTTTATTACAAATCTTTAGGTTTTTGGTGAGGTAAAAATATATATAGGTAGTTTGTTAATTATTTAACAATAACAATTTATTAATAAGAACAAATAACAATTAGCGCATCTCTTTAATGCACGTGTGATCGGTCACGAGTTACGATTCGCACTGGCCACGAGGCCCACGCTTATTGCCACGCGTACCCCTCGAAGACAAAAACGCATCGCTCCGCGTAACGGTTTTAGGGAAAATTCCTATTCCCCCGTCGCACAGTGGCGAAAAACGGCGAAAACGTGGACAAAAGTCAAAAAATGAAAATCGCAATTCTTGAAATCCGTTTAATGGAACTAGTTTATAAAGAATCTGTGCATATTGTTTTCACAGTTTTAATGACTTTATTACTACCATTTCGAAGATATGAGCCTCCAAAGTTGAACATTTTTTAAAGTCAATTTTTCCGGGTAAAGTTTAACATAATGCTGTTTATTATTTTTTAAATATTATGTTCATCCACTATTATCGGCTGTTTATATGATACTTTAACATTATAATTATATAAGTTACACAACAAAATGTTTATTTTTAACAGTGATATAGAAAGACATATAAACCATAGTCATATTTAATGTTAATGTAAGGTAAAAGTTGTGATCTTCACCTCGGTTCACCTACCAAATAGGCTTAAATGAAAGCTGGAAGCTTCCCGAACAAGCATCTGTAACGATATCTTGCGGTAATTTGCGGTTTTCTGAGTTATTCACATTTATGTTCACGCGCGCGCCCTATTATCATACGTGACAACAGCGGTTTCGGACGTTTTTCAAATATGTCGTCGCTGACCTTTGCAAAATGTCTTGTTTTGTAGGTGAGATTTTAATATCCACACCCATATATATATATTACTTATTAGATATTTAAACATTGTTAAAAAATTAAAAAGATAAAAATTTATTTGCAATTTCTGATAATAAAAAATGAATTTGCTAATGAAAAAAATATTATTATGATAGTTAAAACATTCAAGTTTAAAATGCAAAAAGATTTAATTAATTTCGATAAATAGTTTCCGAGATAAAAATTCATACGTACTAGTTAACTAACCGTATTTGTTAACTAACAAATCAAAATTCGATTTTTAACACAAAAAACTAATATGTAGCACGAATATAATCATTTTATCGAAAAACATTTGAATAATTTATCTCAGAATCGAAGATATTAGTTTTGTCCACGTTTTCGCCGTTTTTCGCCACTGTGCGTCGCATGACCGTTACCATTAACGGTTACGGAAAAAACCTATCCGATGCGAAGAATCGGTACGCCACAAATCCATTGGTGTATATACATATATACGATATTGCTTCCTACAATTTCTCAGATTTTTATTATAAACATTACGCGTGCGTGCCCGCTGACGCACCACACGATTCTAAACCGAATCATGTCGGACGATATTACACTATTAGTCAACGTTATTTATAAGCATAAATAACAAATAATTATATTTGCGTTATATATTGAGGTGATGTACGTGAAATGAATAATACTGTGTTTGTGGCTTAATTTTTTAATACTTTAATTATTAATACTTTATTACTGACAATGGCGCGATGCGATGACTTTGATGGTCGAGACTCGAATGTCTCACGAAAAACATTTTCACAAGGAAGAGAAAACTCTCTTCTTTTTTGGGAGGTCCCGAGTGGAAAGGGCCGAGGGCCTCTTAGACCCGCCGAGCCAGCGCAAAACTATTTACGACTTAATGACTCTATTGACTCGACGGGTCAAAAGGTCTCTGACAAAATCCAGACCTCGCTTTCCACTCGGAACTTTCCCTGTCGCCACAATATAACTGCTAATTTTATTCAATTTGTATTACAAGACAATTATTGTTAACATATGTTAAATAAATTTACTAAATAATAATAAGATTCTGGCGTAAGCACCAAATGGTTAATTTTGGTTCTCTTACAAGAAGGCGACGGATGTCTCAAATTGTCTCGTTTTTATCAATGACCGAACCATTTACGACTTCCTCCACGTAAACGACAACAACACACCATCGACATCATTCTTTTCTTTTACGCTCGATTCATAGCAATTATACCGAACTTCATTCGCTCTTTCTGCATCCTCGCCTTCCCCACTCCGTGGCCAGATTCATAATGAACATCGTTTCCATTCATAAATCGTTCGAAAACAAAATAGCAACAGCTGATTGACTCCAACGATTCTCGAAAATGCATTGACGCTAACATGTACATAGGTATTCTTAAGTCAATTTTATTAGGTAACGAATATTTTGAATAAGTTAGGGAACATAATCGCGGTCATAATGGTATTCCACGAAGAAATGTTTCAAACACAACGTTTTTCGACACCAAGCACATGTAACAATTGCATCTGGATTTTCAAAATCTTATATTAGAGTAATATATATGTATACCATAAGAAGTATGTACTGTTTCAGCTCAGACGAATTAGCAGTGTTTGTCTCCAGTACTTCATCCTAATTCTTTTGAAATGTTCGTGTACAAAAAATCGCAATGAAGAAAATACTGTAACTATTGCCATTCATTCATACTCTTTGTGAATTTTGTGATCCTTTATTGATTCGCTATATCATATATTTTCTATTAAATGCCGTTACGAAATTAGTTTATTACGGTGATAGTAGAAATAATTCGCAAAATCTTTCATAGGAATCTTCTTTATTACAGCACGCGATGTTCCCAAACTATAATCGATCGCGTAGTACTTTGATTATCGTCGGTCACCGACTATTAGAAGCCAACTTTGACATAACAGTTTCCTATCATACGGTTACATGGCCACGATGCAAATGCGTTTTCTCATGATTAAAGACAACTATCATGCTGTAACGCACTGCTCTTGTGACGGGGCGCGCACCTTTCGTGCGACCCAATTGATTTGTGCTTCAATTTAATAATTCAAAAATGAAGTTTTTCCAACATTTTCGCAAGGGAAATGTTATTTAGAATCACGTACAATCATCGTCTTCCGCTATTATGCCAAATTGTAGCCGCTTATTCTGTGTATCGTGTGGGTCACATCATGAATATTTTGACGAAGGAGCGTACTATATTATGAAATAGAAGTAAAATTGAAATATCACTGAAAATTCGTTACAATCTGGATAAAATAATTCGACACTAAACATAGTACCAATATGACAATAGAGGTTCTCGCAATGACTAACTTGTTTTTTTCCAAACTGTGAAAAATGTTCATTTGCACTATTAATTAATATACTCTCCAGGGAATAACTACGTAGTAGTAACAAATTTTAAATGTCAGAAAATAAGATATACTGTTCATAAGTATAAAAGTAATGTGTGTATTCCGTACATATTAGAAGAACCTACTACCTTTATAGACGTGCTAAAATGGAGCTTACAGTAAAGTATACAGAGGGTTTCTGGGGATTGTGAAAGGCTAGTGCCCTTTTCTAAGTTAACATAGAAAAAACTGCGAAAGAAAAGTATCATATGATATAATATTTTCTGTGACCTTACTTTTTATATGAATGTACTGACATGCCCTCCAAGTACAATTGTACTCTATTTCTTAATGCAACATAATTTTTTGTTAAGCCAATTAAGTCTTTTTAGTATCATATATATGTAAAAATACTAAGCCAAGGTCATAAAAGTTTCAATAATTTTGACACTTTATGTCAAAAACGTATTTCATTGCAATGCGTTCAAATGGCATTAGGAACTAACTAAATCAAATGTATACAATGTTTGAGTAACAATTATCATTTTTAGGATAATGATTCTGCATATACGGTGTATGCAGTAAATCAATTGGTACCGTACTGCAAATGTTCTTGTAATATGTATTTTTATAAAATAATTTTTCTTGTAATGTAATTGAAAAAATTAATTTATTTTCCATACTTTGCACATATTTGCACATATTTACATATATTTAGTTTTTTAGATTCTATTGTGCTAACTTTTTAAAAGTAATACAGTGTTTATATACGTTTTGCTTGGTTTGGGATGATACAAATGCATAAATATTAACTATAGCATACATTAGCATACATACATAATACATTATGTACTAAAATCTTCACAAAGTCCGGATTGTTAAGTATGTATGGACTGAAATAGAAGAAGAATCTATAAAATATGAAATTTCAAGTAATTAAAGGATATGACGAGTCCAGTAATGCCATTTTAGGGGATTACACCAATCTGAAGTTCTCAATATTGTAAATAATTTTTTATATCGTTTCTTAAAAAGTGTAAATAATGCGGAAAGCATTTAAAAACTTCTTAAATATCTTACATCTGACTTAGATTTTACGATGTGAATCATACAAATTGAGATCTGAAATAAAAAAAATTAAATTTTGTAATATATACATTTAGTTTTTTAAGAGAATATGTACATATGTATTCAAAAAATATCAATAAATATTGAAACATGTAAAAAACTTCAGTATGCTATATAAGTTTTAGGATAAAAAAGACGCGATATTTGTATACATATACTGTCTTAGTAGATGAACCACAGAATATTGTAGAAAAATATTAAATAAATTGTATTCATGTTATGGAAATTATTCTTTTTGTCATTTTTAACAACTTTGTGTTCAGAAAAATATGCCTGTAATTTTAAGTACTGTTCTTTCATTTGTAAAATGATATTTCGAGAGTTCGTTATTACTTCGGAATTTTGGGGTCACATGAATAGTAATTTTTCAGCATCAATAACTTCCTCGCTGATAGCTTTTTAATCAAATTTGGAGTGCAGTCTGGCTTGTTCGATAGTTACATTCCGACTGCACATCACATCCTTGATATGACATAACGTGACAGTTGCCAATTTGTAAATTGTCTATTTGAAGTTTTTGACATCTCCAAATGAATCGCTAAACTTCTATTAGGTTATTCCAGAAGTTATTTTCGATTCCTTGTTAACTATCACGTGAAAATTCTATATACACATTGTAGAATTATGTATAACCCATTCTGTTCTATAACTTTTTTATTACCTCGCGTAATACCATGTCTCTAAAATTATTTAGATTTATTTCTAAAATACTGATCGGAGTGATTATTTCTATTGTTTAATATATCAAACTTTTTGTGACGTATACATAGAATAGTAACCTGGAAGATTAATATGTGGAGAGTATAGGAAATAGGATAAAACAATCCACTCAGGCGTTAATACAATATTGCCTTCCAAGGGCAATATTGTTGTGCAGCTACTGTAAAAATTTCAATTCAATCCATGCAGTATGAAGAAACTGGTTTCGAGAAAAACGCGTTTGAAGTTTTATGAACATTTTGATCCTTAAATTCTCTGTTCACCGCTAATCTGCAATGCCTGTACTATACATTTGGCTATCCAGATCGGTGTTTGCTACCTTCTCTAGCTTTCTGGATACTTCTGTTTGTTTTGTAGGAAATAAGTAAACTTATTATTTTAAATGATAACAATAATACGAAAGCGATGAATTGCAACATACCGCGCGAGTACTCAGTGCGCGCTCTGAGGCGCTGCGGCAAAATTGATAATTGAACCATTTAAAATTTGTTTTCCACTATAAATCAAACGGCATTCTGTTCTTAAGACCTTAAAGTATTGTTTTAGCAAAGAAAAAAAAAATCGACTTTCTGAAAATCCTAGAGTGGTGTTACCCCTTAACTAGATATACTGATAATGTTCCTCGTTCTACATTTTTCAGGATGCTAAATGAAAAAATTTCATCTACATCACACGATTTTAAATAAAAAATTAAGTGACAGTGATTCGAATTTCCATCTCCAATTTCACCAGTGAATTCATTGTACAGTGTCCTGTAATCCATATTTTTTTCAAATATTTTAAATTTTGTTTTCAAAGTATGTAATTTGTATCTCCCATACGTGTGAAACAATCGGATTTTCACCAGATGATTTGCCTCTGCAAATTGTGTAACTTTTATTTAACACACTTTTTTATATCATGAACATTTTCGAGAATATTCGAATATTTTTATAAATTGTATCATACAAACAGGTACCTAATCTGTTAAGTACTTTGATTGCTTTTTTATCAAACAGTACATTCATTGCTAATTTAGAATAGTTGAGATTTTTCTATCTGAAAAAATAACTGGTCTTGTTAACCTTTCAGAATAGTAAGATTTATTCCAAAAAACATTTTTTACAAATTGAAGTAATATATGTAGAAAAAATTATATACCAAAATAGTTTAACAGAATACTATGGATTATTTTGGTATCTATATGACAATATAATTTAGTGTATACTTAAATTGAAAGGTAGCTCTGTAAAATATAAATTATTCTTATATGTGTACATGCTGTATGAGTATGAATACTTGAATATTTACACTAAAAAAATGTTTAATTAATGCAATATATAATTGTACAATATTATTTGACACCTTCTATTTTGGAAAACGCGGTTGAAAATGAAAGTAATACGTTACTGTGGAGACGAAAAAATCTAATAACAGGGAATGTATTATACATGTTCGTGCCCGAATGCTCGCTGATTGTAATTGAGATGAAGGAGAAGGATTGATGATATTCGACATCAGTGGACTGTAGTAATTTATTAAACACGTGTATATTAAGAAACTGTCTCTTCCAAGTATGATACAAAAATACTGTGTGCCCAACGATCAAAACACCACTTGTTCTATAGTTTCTGAAGATTTTCTGCCTCACCAAACCAAGTTGGAAGAAACGAATCCGCGTAGGCTCCCCTTCCAAACTTTCCAATAATTTTAGTTTTAAGATGGGGTTGAAAACTTTCCTTATCATTTTTCCATACGACAAGCAATGGTAATTTCAGCACAGTCTGCAAATTTCAATGCCTGCTACATGATTTACAATACCGCTGACCCACGATTCGAATTCAACCCTAGATCCCGCCACCGCGCGGCGGATAATCCCGCCGTTCTCTCCATTCCTAAGGCGGCCAGGATAGAATCCCCGTACTTTCCTCATTAGTAGGCGACCGGCGGCAAGTTCCAGCCGTTCTCTCCCGAAATACTACAAATTAGGCGACCGGCGGTAGGTTCCAGCCGTTCTCTCCATCCGAGTGAGGCCAGGTTAGAGCCCCCGTACTCTCCCGTGCTAACCAAGGCGTTCGAAAGCTAAGATTCGTACTCTCCTTGACACTAAAGGGCGACCGTGGTAATTACCTCGTTCTCTCCCAAAAGAGCTCAGCAGGAACAAAATCGCTTTGCTACGCGCGACCCGCTCTCGCGTCTTCAAGAACGTTCCACGGCTCCGCGGTCAGCGAGCCGCGAATTCGCCATTAGCATTCGCAAATATTCCATGTCATAGAGTCATCATGTTGTGTGGCACTACGATCTTTAATCACAGTCACGGAAAAAGACACAAATGCATTAAAGGCGTTGAAAGTCCCAATCGAATCTTGGAACGAAATTTTAATATACGTAGTTTCAACTAAATTCTACAGTCACGTTCCGTCATTGGGATCGTGGTGTTGACGATGATGCCTTGCCAACTTTGAAGGAATTTTTAGAATTTTTATCAAAATTTGCTCGCGATGATGGAATAGTTGACACAAGCTCGCGCGAGATCTTAAAATCACAAGTTACATCCTTCAATCGTCAATTTCCAAAACGTGTTGAAAACCGTCAAATATACATATCGACACAATCAAAAATTGTATGCGCATTTTGCAAAAGGGATCACTATACTATACAAACGTGTGATCAATTCCTAAAACTTTCTGTCGAGTATAGAATTGTGAGAAAAAGTTGTGTATCAATTGTCACGCGTACAATAATTGCTTTTTTAGTAAATGCAAAAAATGTCATGGTAAACATAATACCTTACTGCATCGCGATTTAGAGACAACCGAAGAGTCTTCAACAAGAGATTCATTTTCTTGTAGTACCGTCAACGTCAAAACCATCAGAATTGGCACCGGTATCATTGTTCGCACGCGTATCGTCCGACATCAACTGCACTGATTTCAATTCGTGATTTTCAGGGAAAGTATCAGCAGTGCAGAGTTTTACTTGATTCTGCATCACAAATTAATCTTATTACAGAAGAGCTCGCAATTCGATGAAATCTACACAAAACAAAAGTAGATATTCCATTATCTGGTATTGACAAGATATCAACCCGCATAAAATATTGTATAAGAACTAGTACATATTAGATCGAGACATTCCAACTATAATACGTCACTCAATAAGTCCCCGGTCTGACACATATATGACGACACTGGTGACAGACCCACGTTATTTTCGAATAATACTAACCTTCAAACAGTACGTGTCAAAATTTCATGGTATTCTGACCAATAGTTTAGGAATTACAGTCATTTTAGTACCCCCAGTTTCGTAATTTTGAAGACAATGGATAGAAAGGTATTTCGTGTGTTGATTAAACACTGTTTTTTAATCGGAAAAAATACTGTTGAAGCAAAAAAGTGACTTGATAAGCATTATAGGGACTCTGCACCAGGGAAATCAACTATCATTGACTGGTATGCTGAATTTAAACGCGGTCATACAAGCACCGATGATGCTGAACGCTTTGATTGCCCAAAATCAGCAGTCGTTCCGGAAAACATAAAAAATGTCCACAAAATAGTTTTAAAGGGCCGTAAACTTAAGTTGTGTGAGATAGCTGATGCCTTGAAGATATCGGAAGGTAGTGTCTTCACAATTTTGCATGAAAATTTGGGCATGTGCAAATTGCTTTCAAAGTGGATGCCCCGTTTGCTGTTTCACGAAGGCAATGCGCCGTGTCACAAGACGATGAACACGATGGTTCAATTGAATGAATTGCGTTTTGAATTGTTTCCCCACACACCGTACTCCCCAGATTTGGACCCCAGCGACTACTGGCTCGTTGCAGATATGAAAAAAATGCTCCAGGGAAAGAAATTTGGCTCAAATGAAGAAGTGATTGCGGAAACTGAAGCTTATTTTGGGGGCGAAGACAAATCGTTTAATATAAAGGGAATTGAAAAGTTAGAGGAGCGTTGGAATCAATGTATCACACTGGAAGAAACGTATATTGATGATTAAAGTGGAATTTCTAAAAAAAAATTTGTTTTTCTTAGTTAGACCGGAGACTTATTGAGTGACGTGTTAGTTCTAATTTATCATTTTATGCGATTTCACAAATTTCCTCATATTTGTCTTCTCAACAAATTAATCATTCACATTTTGAAATACATCGCAACATTCCATTAGTTGATCCAAAATATCAAATTCCAGCAAAAATCGACATTTTATTAGAAGCAGAAGTATTTTACAAATTATCATGTGCAAGTCAAATTCGCTTAGTATATTCGTCATTGACGTTGCAAAAAATTGTATTAGGTTGGACAATATCAAGTTCGATCAATTCATTATCAATATAAACTGCAAAATGTCACGTTTCTACTACCATTGATAGACGATCAATTGTCAGGGTTTTGGGAAATCGAAGAATGTTCGGTTAGCATACACAGGATGTCATGTAACTAGTGTTACTCCCTGAAAGGGGTGGTAGGGGATGTCATTCTGAACAAGATTTTCCTTTGCAAAAATGGGGTTTGAAGCTTCGTTTTTGAATTATTAACCCTTTCGCACCGAGCGCCGCATATATGCGGCATCCACTCGACGACCTGTGGGTAGGAGCGCCGTATATACGCGGCATCCGCGCCACGACTTTTGGGTATGAGCGTTCTGTTCCATGACACCTACTTCGGCGGACGGGCCTGCCGTAGCGAAAGGGTTAATGAAAAACATGGACCAATCACAATGCGAGGATTTCGCGCACTCAGACGCGAGAGCGACAGCTTCGAAAATGACGGTCGATCGTGATCATGAAGAAGCGTATCGATATCACGTCGGTATACCGTCGGTATTGTCTTTGGCTGTTTGGATCGTCGAATCAAAGAATTATCAAACAATTAAACAGTTTCGTTTTGCTGACTCGGCAGTCGCTTCATGAGCGTCCGAGGAAACCCTTGCCTCTTTCCCTTCGCATCCCTTCACGTGTTTAATAAAGGGTAAAAAGATTTTTGCTTTTTTTAAAGAAAGGCATACTCTCACTTTCGTTCGAGTGTCACACGTACTTGTTGCAAAGGACTGTTGCAATGCGACGTAGAAGTCGACACATGTCTAAATTTTCCGTCGAAGATGTTAATCCCGTTGCGATCGTCAGTTTAGTATGTATCATTGGGTATTCAACATCAAAGAGGAAATAAAAAGTAGTTAAAATTGTTTATAAATAATCCTTCACGTGTTTTCATTTGCGTTCTTTATCCGCGGTTATAATATTAGGTAATTAGTGCATAGCGGCAGAAAATATTACGGTTAAAAATACCAATTAGAAGTGATAGTGAAGTGAAGTAAGTTCACTGACCGTGTCATCAGACATTATTGTAAACATTATTGTTTATTATGCATATTAATAATAATTATACTATATTTACCTAATTTATAGGGGGGTGAAACGGATATAAAAGTAACAAACGTAGCCCATGAGCTATGATATTTTCCTTTAGTTACTGCATTACAACTTTTATCCTGAACCATTATAATAAAAGCAATGTTTTGCTTGCAACCGAATTGGGCATTCACTTTGCGACGGTCTGCCACGAATTGCACAGTTCGGGAGAGATAAATTACAGAGCATACTTTCTGCAATATCCAATCGAAAATTCACAATCGATTGCTTTTGTGAAGTAGGCAACCTGGAATATAAAACATACGCATTATAAATCGCTATATCGAACATATAAAAGAAAATTTTTTTGTACCCTTTGACACATTTGCGCATGAGAGGGAAACATGCAAGACATTGGTCTTGCCTATCGACACCTCCCATTCCACGATTATATTCTATAACACAGGTTGGTTTCAGCACAGTTTCTTCTTCGCCTCCCTTCTTTGTTCTTACTTTCCCCGTATGAACCATTTCGGCTTTTGAATGTTTCGTGGTTATTATGTACACATCCTTTTTGTCATGCCAGCGTAAGGACAAAATACCTTTGCAAGATAATGTTCTTACTTCTCCTTCTTTTAGCTTATACGATGCTAGCTTCTTTGGCATATTTTTCTCATTTTTTCTAACTGTTCCAACAACATTTGTATTTTTTTCGTGCAAAATTTTGAATAAATTAAGAGTCGAATACCAATTATCTAAGAATAAGGTGTATTATTTCCCTAAAGGGGAAATGGGAGACATGTTGGGAAGACTATGTAAGGAAATAGAAAATCGACAGACGATCGGCACGAGCCACGTGCTTTTTGTCAGTGCATTCCCCTTCCGCAGGGAAACTTTGCTGGGCCTAAGTGCCATAAACAACCATGCTGACGGGGGTGTCCTCAAGACGGGACCGTGTCTAGAGAGACACTCTTGTATTGGCATTCGCCGTGAAAAGTCACAGTAAAACATTGCAGTATTTTTAAAATCGCGCCCACTAGTTTATTTGATAAACCTCACCCGTTACCAACAACATTCCTGATTATCTTACAACTATTTCTAATTTTTACGAAATTCAAATTACATATATACTATGACGTTCGGTGTGCGAGATTGCTGCTATACTAACTGTTGTTTTCATTGTGTTCATTATTATATGCCGATGCGATTTTGTTCATTGGCATTTATGTACTGCATTTATGTACAAAACGGCATCGAAACACGATTGAAACAGTTAAAAAATCTAACAATATACAGCGCCGTGTTCGCCGAAAACAGTTTTTCGGAGACGTCAAAGTCTACAATGGCACATAAAATGAATGACGTCTCAGAGACGTCATTGTATGTCAAGGGGTTGTAAAGAATTTTGTAAAGAATTAAGTAAAAACACTTTTTTACAATACAAAATATGATTGTTACTATAAGAAACAATAAAAATAAAAATTAAGAAATCAATATCATATTTTAAAAAAACAGGATAATCAGGACATTAACATTTAAATAACAAATAATGTTGTGTTGCGCGTCAACTTAATGACAACGCAAGCTAGTTTAGTTGTGGATCAGTGACATTACTCCGACAAAACGAATGCACAACTGATTTAAGGGTTTATGTTGATCTTTATTTAAATGACGATTATTTGATTTGTAATACTTAAACAAAAAAATAACACAACGTAACGTAATTACGGACTTCTTAAGAATGTTTACTTGATGAGAGCTGACGAGAGAATCTGCTCTATCTAAAAAGAATGTTTTCCAGGAAAACTAGAAATGCAGAGTGGGATGAGCATGTTGTTGGGGATAGACAAGCGACTTGCTAAAATTGACTATTAGATTGGTAGATAAAATGTTAAGAGAAGGGGACAAGTACCGCCCTTACAAGATGTTTCTGCTGAGGTCAACTGTGACCTGTAGGGACGATTATGCCGTCGCACAGTGGCGAAAAACGGCGAAAACGTGGACAAAAGTCAAAAAATGAAAATCGCAATTCTTGAAATCCGTTTAATGGAATTAATTTATAAGGAATCTGTGCATATTGTTTTCACAGTTTTAATGACTTTATTACTACCATTTCGAAGATATGAGCCTCCAAAGTTGAACATTTTTTAAAGTCAATTTTTCCGGGTAAAGTTTAAGATAATGCTGTTCATTATTTTTTAAATAATATGTTCATCCACTATTATCGGCTGTTTATATGATACTTTAACATTATAATTATGTAAGTTGCACGACAAAATGTTTATTATTAACACTAATATGGAAAAACATATAAACCACAGTCATATTTAATGTTTGTGTAAGGTAAAAGTTGTGATCTTCACCTCGGTTCACCTACCAAATAGGCTTAAATGAAAGCTGAAAGCTTCCCGAACAAGAATCTGTAACGATATCTTGCGGTAATTTGCGGTTTTCTGAGTTATTCACATTTATGTTCACGCGCGTGCCCTATTATCATACGAACGTTTCTCAAATATGTCGTTGCTGACCGTTGCAAAAAGTCTTGTTTTGTAGGTGAGATTTCAATATCTACACCCATATATATATACAGGGTGTTCGATAACTGGTGGTACAAGCGAAAAGGGGGTGATTCTACATGAAAAAATAAGTTGAAAATATACAATAAAAATTTTTCATGTGAGGCTTTGTTTTCGCGAAAATCGACTTTGAATTTTCGCTGGGTACGCGTGCACTTGATCATGTCTCGTTATAACGGATCTCACTTTAGATCATTGTCTCGATTGAAGTTTATGTTGATAAACACTTCCAGTATCACGGAAATGTTTATTGTAAAATATTATTTTAGCCTTTCATACATTAAAACAACAGAATACGTTAGAAAGCGTTCATAGAAATTTAATTAGAAGAGCAGAATTATGTATTCGGCAGAATGGGCAACATTTTCAGCAATTTCTGTAATAATAAATTTCACGATTACTTTAACATCCTATTTAATTACGTGTTTCTAATTTTCCGTTACGATAAAAACAAACTTAAACTGCGACAATATCCATCGAAACAATGATCTACAGTGAGATCCATTATAACGAGACATGATCAAGTGCACGCGTACCCAGCGAAAATTCAAAGTCGATTTTCGCGAAAACAAAGCCTCACATGAAAAATTTATATTCTATATTTTCGACTTATTTTTTCATGTAGAATCACCCCCTTTTCGCTTGTACCACCAGTTATCGAACACCCTGTATATTACATATTAGATATTTAAACATTATTAAAAAATTTAAAAAATAAAAATTTATTTGCAATTTCTGATAATAAAAAATGAATTTGCTAATGAAAAAAATATTATTATGATAGTTCAAACATTCAAGTTTAAAATGCAAAAAGATTTAATTAATTTCGATAAATAGTTTTCGAGATAAAAATTCATACGTACTAGTTAACTAACGGTATTAGTTAACTAACAAATCAAAATTCGATTTTTAACACAAAAAATTAATTGGTAACACTAATATAATCATTTTATCTAAAAACATTTAAATAATTTATCTCAGAATCGAAGATATTAGTTTTGTCCACGTTTTCGCCGTTTTTCGCCACTGTGCGTCGCTCGTCACCTAACGGTGCGACCGTAATAAACCATATGCTGGGTCTTAACAACATATGTACAAATATAAAATTTTGGAAATACAAATTGCCCGTAATAAACCGCTGCAAAAGGTAACGGTCGTTTACTCAAGAACATTCCAAAAAATAAGAACATGGTCCTACGATTTTAAGAGTGAGTCTCGACATGCCGCCCTCCCTTGAACGGCCACGTTCAACAAAAAATAAAATTACTCTTTAATGAGTATACATTGAGTTGATATAAAAATATAAATGTACACAAAATCGTATACCTAACGCACATAATAGGCATACATTGATTGCAAGTTCAAATCTAACAATATAGGAAAACAAGTATTTACATGAGTTTCGCTTATTTCTACTGTAAAAGAAAAAAAGAAAAACTGTTTTCGTGTGATAAACAAATATATGAAGAGAAACGAGGAAAAATAATATCAGTACAAACATCAAACATCGTACAATTATCATAGTTTATAAAGACAATTAAAAAATTAGTTTCAAATATAACCTAATTGGTAAAATTTCAAACAGAAAAATATTGATAAGGAGAAAAGAAAAGTTTTTAGTTCATAACAAGCAAAAGACACAAACGTGTGGTGCTTCGTTTATAAGTACCACCTGCAGTTTTCACAGTGACAATTCTGACAATTCCATCGTCCCAATGTCTATTTCATTGATGATATGTTATCTTCTTTGATGATTACGAGATCTTCAATTTTTGGTTGTTCCCCGTATGGCCTCCATTTGCTGCGTGTGTTCAGTTGATTAATATGTTCTTTGTGCCAGCGAGTCCAAAAAATATTGCTTGACTTTTTGTATGTGTTGCCAAACAGACAATCCGTTGCTAGGAACTTGCTGAAAATCAATCTCTGACACGTTCATTAATGAATTACCTATTAAAACGTGTGCAGGAGTAAAGGCGATGGGGTCATTGGGGTTAAAGGAAATCTGAGTTGAAGGACGTGAATTTAATATTGTTTCGATTTCAATTTATACATATTTAATTACTCATACGTAAACAACTGATTGCCGACTGTTTGAATTAAACAGGGTTTAAAAGATTTGACTAACGCCTTCCATGGACCTCCAAAATATGGAGATCGCGGAGGAGAGAAGTGACAGAAAATGCCTTCAGATTCTAAATGACTCATGATTTTTTCATTATCACTTGTTGAATTTAAAAATTTTTGAATTTTGTGGAATTCATTTTTTGCTTTGACGAAATTGGTTGCATTATCAGAATAAATATGTCGAGATTTACTTCGACGCGCAAAAAATCGTTTCAAACCTGCTGTGAACACTTCTGTTGTTAAATTGCAAACAAGTTCTAAGTGTGCAGCTTTCGTGACAAAACATACAAATACAGCAACGTATACCTGAATTTTATTTTGAAGTGGTTGCGTGAATTAAAAACGCGATGTTGGCTCAACTAATTTATTAAAATTAACACTTAACTATTTTATAGACTAGTGTGACGTCGCGTCGTGCGACGACGTTTGATCTAGTTGCTTAAGGACTATTTGTCTAAGGATTATTATTATTATTAAGTACATATATATATATATATATATATATATACATATATATATATTGCGTTATTGACGTAATTAATTATAAGACACAGTCCCGCGTGCGTTATAAATAAGATAGCATAAGTTTCACATTCCTTTACTCCTAGGTCCTCAAGTTCACCCTTTATCTTAACCTAAACATCCTGCTATGCACATTCATATCTAATTCCGCGAACCTCTATTTACATCACGCAATCTCCAGACAATAACAGATCATAACTAATCTCCCTTTATCTTCTCTTCTGACACCACTGAGCAATATAAAAAGCCCAGTTCGAATAGCCTCGCGAGCAGTAGCAGTCCGACTAGTCACAGGGTTGGATCCCCTCGTGCTGGACTCTGCTAGTTTCCATCCTAATTCCACCCATTTCCTACCAACTCCAAACTACGCGTCTCATTTATATTATAACTCTAAGTTCATTTGTATTAGTTCATATTCCGACATCATCTTTAGTATTGAATATATTTTATATTTAGTTATCTTCGCCTTTAATCATTTCCTATAAACCCGAGATCTCTTTAAGAGCTTTTGATTATTTAAAATACGTATACTCGATTACACTGGATCTGGTGGTGCGAGACATAGCCGCACGAGATCAATTATATTGGTACTTCGGCGGACTGGACAGCCGAAGCGAAAGGGTTAATAATTATTATTTTTACAGATTATTAAAATTATTAATACTGTGTTTACATTTATAAACATCTTCTATATATACATATAGTAACAATAACACATGTTATAATAATTACAATTTTGTCAATAGCTTTCCACATCACCCAGGAGGTACTATTGTTGATGCGTTTTTTTTAAATGATTTCCCCTATAGGCTTATTCCACTAAATAAGAACTTGGCAGGAAAATCGAAATCGAAAATATTTTAATAGTCTTTTAATATTCTGGGTAAACCATAATTACATTCTATACACACTAACACCTACTTCGCGGTGTGGTGTCGAATTATATGTATAGAAAAAAAATAGCTATACAAGCTTTGCCTGTGTTCGGCTGTCCAAAGGTTGACATGTTCAAGAAAATCTTTTAATTTTGCGTCGCCTCCGAAAAGGTTGAAATGTATTTAATATACTACCTAACGAGTAAATAGGTTTCATTCATATCTGTTACGTAATTGTATGATTGAATGAAATAAAAATTACTTCATTAGGAAATAGAAATTATTTTATACTTTTTAGTGCATTTCAAAGTCGGCGTATTTTTTTTCTTAAAATTATTTTATTTCATACTTTTTAGTGGAATGGGGAGAATCGTATAGGATACTGTGAGACAGTTCTTCCGGGCTTTTTTTTGTCTGCGTAAATGCCATAAACATAATTAAGTATAACGTATTAGAAGGACATAAAAATCGTTCAAAGTTGGTTTCAAAAGTTAACAACAATTTTTGCTAATATCACGAAAACTAGAGTTTTCCGTCAATTATGCATAAGGAAAAACTCGTTCAAAATCATGCCACTAATAACGTATTAGAAGGACATTAAAATCGTTCGAAGTTGGTTTCAAAAGTTAACAACAATTTTTCGCTAATATCTCGAAAACTAAACCTTTCCGCGAAATTTGTATATGAACAATATTGTTCAGAATCATGTCCGTAATAAGATAAGGGAAAACTTTATTTCAAAAGTTGCCGGTTTTTTTGCAATAACAATACTTTGCAATTAAAAAATGAAAAATTTTTGGATAATGGTACCAATGAGGAGTCAGAACCTACCAGATGCAAAAGGTTTCGTTCCGATCGGTCCATCCAGCTAGGCGTAATCGGCGGGCGCACATAGAAAAAAAAAATATACTGATCGAATTGAGTAACCTCCTCCTTTTTCGAAGTCGGTTAAAAAATTCCTTTGATAACACTGCCTTGAAATGATTCCGTAAAATCGTATACAATATGCTACGACTCGTGTTAGTTTATTCCAAGATGAGAAACGTTCAAATATGCTATCGTCACATGTAGTTTTGCGAACAACAACTTTGCATAATTCCGGAGTATCAATAGGATGATGTTCTACAAGAGGCCACATATCTTCTGTTTGATAAAGCCATAGCGGTCCGTTTAACCATAATTGGTTTTGCAAAAATTCGGAAGGCATTTAACCTCGTGATGTAGCATCGGCCGGGTTCTCCAAAAAATTTACATGATACCACTCCTGAGGTTGTAAATAAGTTAGAATAATAGCTACGCGATTAGTATCAAAAGTTTTAAGCAAATGAGGTGAAGTATTTATCCAACATGACGCGATTGTTGAATCGGTCCATAATCTGATTTTTGTAAAGTTGAGTCGTACCGACTCCTTAACCTTGTGATACAATTTGGATAATAACACAGTTGCGCACAGCTCTAACCGTGGAATTGACACAGATTATACGAGTGCAACCCGCGATTTGGAAACTAATAAATGAGTTTGAATTTCTCCACGCAAATTGCAAGAGCGAATATAAATACATGCGACATATGCTCTTTCACCTGGTATCACAAAAACCGTGGAGTCGAATATCATGTGAGAAAAATAGGCTGCGGTATTGACTCATCCCACATTACATGGCCTTCCAAAGATCCTGCATAATGATTTTGGCCATTGAAATGACGGGACCTAATAAATCTAGTGGGTCGAACAATTGAGCGATATTAGATAAAATGAACCTTTTAGTAACGTGATATTGTGTATTGTTTGTATTCACACTATACGTGATTGTATCATTAAAAGAATTACAATAAATTCCCACCGCTTTCACCACTGTATTTGGATCTAACGCATGTGATTTCTCGGAAGATTGATTTGACAAATCCTCTAATAATTTAGGATCATTTGAAGACCACTGACGTAAATGAAAATTACCTAAACCCGTAAATTTGATTAGTTGATCGCGAAGTTGAATCTTTCGTCAACTGCATGTGCTCCCGTAAGAAGATCGTCTACATAAAAATCGTTTAAAAGCGCTTCTGATGTTAATGGAAACTGTTTACCTTCATCTTTAGCTAATTGTTGTAACGACCGAATAGCGAGAAACAGAGCGGAAGCGGTACCATATGTTGCGGTGTCTAGTCTGTATATCCCAATTAGCTGTTCGCGAGATTTACAGCAGCAGAGAATTTTTTGGCATAATGCATCGTTCTGATGTACTCGAATTTGTCGATACATTTTCTCAACATTTGCGGTGAGTACATAATTATATGAACAAAGACGGACTATAAAAATAAAAATGTCATCTTGTATTGTAGATCCTATTAATAACGTATCGTTGAGTGGCAGACCGTTTTCGCGGAGCCATCGAAAACGACTCTTAATTTTGTTTCAACATCTCATGATGAGGCAAATAATACCCCTGGGTCATTCCACGCCAAATCGATCACTTTTGGAAGTCACCATCTCCGATTTTGCTCTAATCGAAATATGTTGTAGTCCATGTGAAATTAGGGGGGGTTTAAGTCATCATTTTGCCGGTTTCGAATTTGTTAATGAATGACAGGTCGTCAAAGTTTGCAATTTTTGTCCGTTTTGGCGAAAATGGGGTCCATTTGGGAATTTTTTTCTCAGAAACTACTGAACCGATTTAGCTACATTTTTTTTTGTTTTATTCGTGAAGGTTTGGGCTATTTTAAAATATTTTTTTTGATTTTGTCAATTTGTTATAAAATGTTGAAAAATTTAAACAAATTCTTTTCTTGCGTTTTTCTCAATGAGGGGCGTAAAGGGTTAAAATTTAAAAAAAATATGGTCATATTCTTTGAAGTTTCCCCTTTAAAATGAGCCCTTCAGAACGCTGGAGCCTCGAAAATTGACGTCTCTACAAGCTGGAAACGGACGCGGGGTACCCTCATTTCACATAGGCGAGTCGCGCGTTCAGCTATTATGATCGGTTGTTTTATATCACTGGCCTCAAAACTATACAAGAAGACTTCGTACGCGATTAAATGACTCTGTTGGTACCTTGAAAAGTGTATTAGTAACCACTCTTGATCAATGACACATTTTTTAATCGTAATTTGATTTATAGATATTAGTTCCTACATTTATTATTTATGTTCTACAAAAAGGCATTAATACTCGATGGAAACCGCAAAATAAGATTGTTTTCTTCAATCGGGATGGGATAAGAGGAATTATGATCAAAAGTATGGAGTGCACCACCATGTGGGGTAGTCTTAGGAATTGTAGCAGGAAAATGTAATGACAACTATTTTATTACAATAAACACTGGGCTATCATTATTGTACAGACAAGTTTTACGTAGCATTTGTTTATTTGATAATGGCACAAAGCTTTGCAAATTTCCATTGCCTGTTATTCATAAAGCCGTTAAAAAATGAGTTTGTAAGCAATCAGCCTGTTTAATATATTCATTTTGTATTACATAATTAAATGCTATGTTTGATAAAGATGATTGTGCCCATTCAAATAAAACTGTAGGATTGGGAATTTGATTTTTTAACGGTCTTTGTAGGCTAGTGCGCATTGCAAGCCTTTGAATGCTATCCTCCAATACTATCCTTTACCATGACTTGTTGCAAAAGATTGCCATTCTGCAGAAACATCGAAATTATTAAAATGATAAGTTGAATTAATATAATTTCTTTTGCTTTTACATGTCGTAGCTGTTCTGTTAGTCATGTTATCTAGAACCTAACAACTTTTACGATTTTGACATTTTCAAACTGATGACGGAACAAACAGATCACAATGATATTACTTCAGAATTAAGTTTAACATATTACCAATACACTTTTCAAGGTACCAACAGAGTCATTTAATCGCGTACGAAGTCTTCTTGTATAGTTTTGAGGCCAGTGATATAAAACAACCGATCATAATAGCTGAACGCGCGGCTCGCCTATGTGAAATGAGGGTACCCCGCGTCCGTTTCCAGCTTGTAGAGACGTCAATTTTCGAGGCTCCAGCGTTCTGAAGGGCTCATTTTAAAGGGGAAACTTCAAAGAATATGACCATATTTTTTTTAAATTTTAACCCTTTACGCCCCTCATTGAGAAAAACGCAAGAAAAGAATTTGTTTAAATTTTTCAACATTTTATAACAAATTGACAAAATCAAAAAAAATATTTTAAAATAGCCCAAACCTTCACGAATAAAACAAAAAAAAATGTAGCTAAATCGGTTCAGTAGTTTCTGAGAAAAAAATTCCCAAATGGACCCCATTTTCGCCAAAACGGACAAAAATTGCAAACTTTGACGACCTGTCATTCATTAACAAATTCGAAACCGGCAAAATGATGACTTAAACCCCCCCTAATTTCACATGGACTACAACATATTTCGATTAGAGCAAAATCGGAGATGGTGACTTCCAAAAGTGATCGATTTGGCGTGGAATGACCCGTATATTGTTAGGTTGGATAACTCGGAAAATATCACTTTTTTTTATAATTTTTTAAAATTTTGATAAGAAATACGTCGCCAAGTAAAACTTTGACAGTTTTAAGCATTAAGGGGTAACACCACTCTAAGATTTTCAAAAAATCGATTTTTTTTTCTGGCTTAAATGATACTTTAGGGTCTTAAGATCAGAATGCAATTTGATTTATAGTGAAAGTCAAATTTTAAATGGTTCAATTATCAATTTCGCCGCAGCGCCTCAGAGCGGGCACTGAATACTCGCGCGGTATGCTGCAATTCATCGCTTTCGTATTATTGTTATCATTTAAAATAATAAGTTTACTTATTTCCTACAAAACAAACAGAAGTATCCAGAAAGCTAGAGAAGGTAGCAAACACCGATCTGGATAGCCAAATGTATAGTACAGGCATTGCAGATTAGCGGTGAACAGAGAATTTAAGGATCAAAATGTTCATAAAACTTCAAACGCGTTTTTCTCGAAACCAGTTTCTTCATACTGCATGGATTGAATTGAAATTTTTACAGTAGCTGCACAACAATATTGCCCTTGGAAGTACATAGCCGTTTTTTGATTAAATGTAAACTTTTTTTGCAAAAGTCGATTCATTCCTTAAAAAACGCATAACTTCCACAAAAATTGATTAATCAAAAAACCCCTACGTACTTCCGAAACCAATTGTATATAGATTATAAATTCTTTCGATTTTTTATCCCACGACTCATACATAACGAGAAATCCGTCCTCCCGTGGCGGTGTTTTTCCAAAATGCGTTTCCGACGATGGGCTCTGTCGCCACAATTTTGTACGAAAATGACAATAAAAAAATATTTTTTTGTAGTTCAATATGTGTTAAATTAACCCTCTGAAAAGAAATTCTTTTCCGTTTGTCGTTCTTCCAAAATAAATTGTCAAAGTTAGGCCTCTTTTTCGGGCTCTAGAGTGGTGTAACCTCTTAAAAAAATGCTCCTGGATTAATACAACCTTCTGATGTATATGGTTATATGTTGGAGTATCGCGATATGTCATTAGATGTCGCGAATTAACAAGATCGTTTTTCATTTGTTAATACATCGCGGATCGAGGGGACGCGCATTTTAGCGCCAGTGCGAGTGAAGACGCTGTATGCTAAAGATATATTGTATAACACACACTCTAAAGATTATAATAAAACTGCGTAAAACCAACAGGTTATGGGCCCAGGCCATTACAGTTTATAGCTGAGAATAGTGTGTGTAGTTTTTATAGTTGCAAGATGTATACTAGTGCACAAAATATTGAAAAATTGTCCGAGGGAAACTACGAAGCATGGCGGATGCAAATGAAGAGCGTGCTGGTATGTAACGATCTCTGGGGTTATACTAGTGGAGAAATTGTGAAGCCAGAAGATTAAGCAGCAGCGTTAAATTGGAAATAAAGAGACCAGAAGGTACTCGCACTCATCATATTAAGCACGGCAAGGACGGAATTGGGACACATTAGGAAAGCTACGTCTTCGAAGGAAGCGTGGGACGAATTAGTAAGAATTCATACGTTCATAGGTCCGGTAAGAAAAGCATTCTTGTATAGACAATTGTACAATTTAAGAAAAAGTCCGTCTGAAATAATGTCCCAATATTTGAATAAGTTCCAAGAAAAGGTAAATCTATTGGAAGATGTTGCTATAGAAATTCCGCCACTGTTGCAAACAATTATGCTATTGAGTAGTCTGCCTGATGATTACGAAAATTTCTGTGTAGCAATCGAGTCCAGAGATGCAATTCCTACAGTAGATTTTGTAAAAGGAAAATTAATAGAAGAGGAAGCAAGGCGTCAAGGATCGAATGGCATCAAAGAAGATGATGCATCATCGGCCCTGGTTTCTCGAAAAGTGTACGTGAACAGCGCGTACACACGTACACAGGCGAAATGCGCGGAACAAGCGGACCAGGCGGTACGAGCGGAACAAGCGGTACAAGCGGAACAGGCGGAATCAGCGGAACGGACGGAACAAGAGGAACAAGAGGTAATCAGAAGAAAGCAAGGTTTTCCGGAAACTGTTATAATTGCGGAAAATATGGGCATCCAGTCATTCGTTGTCGTGTAAAAAGAAAAGATCAAGGTAGAGCAAGCTAAGCGAATACTATAAGCGGACAGGAGGATTCGTTAGTTGCTATTTCGGCATTGATGTGTTCGACCGAAAGAAATGAATGGTACTTCGATAGCGGGGAAACTTCTCACATGTGTAATGACCGGAACGCATTTGAAACTTTGTCGGACGAAAAGATTACTAATATTAGTACGGCCGGTAAAGAAAACATAAAATCCTACGGTATAGGAGTTGTACGAATTAACGTTAGTTCGCATGGTAGAGTAAATCCGATAAAATTAGTGAATGCATTATATGTGCCAGATTTAAGAAGTAATTTGATATCGATCCAAGCTATTACGTGTTACGTCCCAGATGGTACCTTTGCTGATATCAATATGAAGGTCCGGAATCGCTCTTGAATTGACAATCTTTTAAACCACGCGGTACGTGTGCCCGTCGTACACCCTTGGACAAAAAGATAGCACATGTGTGCTATCTTTAATTTCTTGAAAACTACTTAGAATTTTTTAATGTAATACATACCATTTTAATTGTTACATGGCAGAGAGAAGGAACTTCTTAGTAAATATGGTTGACCTTGCTAGGTTTTTGAGCAAGCAGAAGAAATATACAAATAGTGCCGGCGAAATGATAGCACATTCACAGAATTTATACATGTATTTTCATAAAAAAAGAGAGTTACATTGCAATTAATACAAAGTTAATAATAAGTATATCCGCCTTTATTTTTTATTACTTCGAGTACCCGCTTTGGTAAGGATTTGTATAACTTTTTAATTGTATTTTGTGGCAAATTATCCCAATGTATCTTAATAGCTTCTTTTAATTGTTTAATATTATCATACTGTTTTCCATTCTTATGTACAGCACGTGCTAGTTCTCCCCAATAATTTTCAATAATATTCAGGCCCAGGGAGCATGCAGGTAACGGAAAAACCGATGTTTTCTCTTTGAAAAAATTGGTCTTCGACTTTAATTCGGAGAATTGCAGCATTGCCATGTTATAAAATAAATTTATCAGTGGTAATTCGTAGTGCGTGTTCAATATTTTGTTTTGAGAGTAAATTTATATATTTTTGAGAATTCATTTTTCCTTGAAGAAACTGTACATTTGTTTTGCCTTTGTATATACTCCGTTTAAATTCCAGCCCAAATCATTACACCACCCCCACCCATTTGTCTTTGTTTTTTTTACTAATCTTTTTTTTTTAAATCATGGTAGTAAAATGAAAATGTTAGTAAAAAAAAATTCGTTTTCATTTCTTCGAAGACAAATGGGTGGGGGTGGTGTAATGATTTGGGTTTAAGCGTAAGACTCTTCGGGCACTCCATCGAAGCCGCTTGAACCGCCTCAATCGTCCCGAAACGATGTCCTTTAAGGCTTCTTTTAATGCGAGGGAACAGAAAGAAATCAGAGGGTGCCATATCTGGACTGTGGGGTGGTTGGGGTAGTGTTGTCATGTTGTGCTTCGTGAGTGTCTGTCTCACAGTTAACGACGTGTGACTCGGCGCGTTGTCGTGATGGTGCATTTGCAAATCGTCGGTTACGATTGAATGAACAGTGGATTTCGCTAAATTTAATTCCTGTACAATTAAACGACTGCTTAAACGGCGATCGTAATTCCAAATTTCTCGCACTTTGTTGACATTCGTATCGGATCGGGACGACGTCGATCGTCCAACGCGTTGCTCGTCTTCGACGTCTTCACGGCCATCTTTAAACTTTTTGTGCCACTCAAAAATACGCGTTCTGGATATGAAATGGTCCTTGTAAGCTTGACGAATCATATCAAATGTCTCCGTAGCAGATTTATTTAGCTTAACGCAAAATTTAATGGCACAACGCTGCTCGACGGTTCGTTGCATCTTGAATCTCGACGAGAACGTTAAATACGCTTCCACTTCAAGCACGATATAAACAAAACAAATGGTGGAATACAAATGAACCTTGATTTCTATTATACATAACAATCTCCTGCATCGATCTAGTCAATAAAGATTGTTCCCTGACCTTCCAAACTAGCAGCAAAAAATCAGTCCCGATATTTATTGGACAAACCCTGTATGTACTTAATAATAATAATAATCCTTAGACAAATAGTCCTTAAACAACTAGATCAAACGTCGTCGCACGACGTCACATACGGAAAAACAATATAAAGTGAAGTTCTTGAAAGACAATGCAAAAGTGATTAGACAGGATGGCTGGTTAGTTTTTGTCGCGTCTAAAAGGAATTATATGTACGTAGTTAAAGAAACGGTTAATCATAGAGTTTATAATACTATTAACGATCCTAATGTAAAATTGAAATTATGGCATGAACGATACGGACATTTAAACTACGATTATTTAAGAGCGTTAGCCAATAAGAATGTGGTATACGGATTAGATTTCTCGTCGAAAAGTCAAAAATTGCCTTGCGAAATATGCAATCAAGCTAAAATTCACGAATTACCATTCGCGAAAGGTACGAATCCAGCGAAAAATGTTTTAGAGTTAGTACATACAGATATTTGTGGCCCGATAGATACAAAATCGCATGGAGGTGCGCGTTACTTTGCGACACTTATCGACGATAGAGCGAGATATGTAGAAGTAGTATTTTTGAAATCTCGTAGTGACATTTCAGAAGAATTTAAAAAGTATTAGCTGCGTGTCAAAAAGCAAACAGGATGTAAAATAGTTCAATTGCGTAGTGATAATGCCAAAGAATATGTCAGTCAAGAATTTAATGAATATTTAGAAAGTCAGGGCATCACTAGACAACTATCAGTTCCGTACACACCGCAGCAAAATGGAGTCGCAAAACGTGCAACTAGAACAATTGTCGAAATGGCGCGCGCAATGCTGATACAATCGAATGTTCCAAGGGGTTTGTGGGCCAAAGCCGTGAGTACAGCGGTATTTTTAAGAAATAGTTGCCCTTCAAAGGCAAACGGTGGGGTGACACCTTATGAGTTATGGTTAGGATACAAACCAAATGTCAAATTTTTAAGAATTTTTGGATCGCAAGCAACATTTTTACGAAAGGGGCAACAGTATTCCAAATTTGAGACAAAGGGAGAAAAGGCAATTCTTGTAGGATATTCTATTGAAACAAAGACGTATAGATTATGGATTCCGGGTGCTACAAAAGTAATTAAAAGTCGTGACGTTCGTTTTATTGAAAATATGAGTAGTAAGATAGATTGTGTAAATATAGAGTTATTGTTTGATGAGAATAAGATAAATGAAGAAGAGATACTAGAAAACGGGTCTATAGAGGAATCCACAAGTAGATTCGAAGATGAGACGTTAGAGAATTTGTATGAAAATTTAAACTCCGAGACATACGAATACATAGATAATGAATTAGGTCAGGACAATTCAGAGAGAAAAAGAGCGCGTGGTAGGCCAAAATTAATTAAAACTGGAGAAAGAGAACAAAAAACAGTATCAGATGGCAAAAGTTGCAATAGGTCCGGTAGACAACGATCCAGAAACGATAGAAGGAGCCATAGATAGACCAGATAAAGAGCAATGGCTAGAAGCTATGAAAAGTGAATACAATTCATTGTTAGAATGTAACACATGGGAGTTAGTCGATAGAATACCGGAAATGAAGATAATTTCTTGTAAATGGATTTTCCATATAAAAAGGCTCCAAAACGACGAAATAGATACATACAAAGCTAGTTACTCGCGGTTGTGAACAGAAATATAATGTAGATTACTTATTGTTAGATGTATATGCTCCAGTTACTCGAATACAAACTGTAAGGACGTTGTTGGCAGTAAGTGTAGAAATGGACTATTATGTTCAGCAAATGGATATACTAACTACTACGTACATACAAGGCGAATTATCGGAAACAGTATACATATATGGAGCAACCGCCGATGTTTGGATATAATAAAAATAAAGTATGTCGTTTGCATCGTCCGATATATGGATTAAAACAGTCTGGCCGTGCGTGGGAAAATAAATTAAATGAAAAATTAAAGAAGATCGGTCTGTACGCGTCGAAAGTAGAACCATGTGTATATACTGGTGTGGCGGACCGCCGTCGAAAATTCTTGACGCGCGCGAACGCTCGCTATACGGCGCGAGCGTGGAAGAACATTCGCGAGCCCATGCGCTGGAACATTCGCGACGAGGCGCGTGCGGCGAGGCGCGCGCGAGAACGTTCGCGAGCCAGAACGTTCCCGAGCCAGAACGTTCGCGAAAAACAATCGACTATATAAATCGGCCGGTTCGCGATCAATCAGTCAGTCGATGTCCAGCTCGCACACCGTACACTCCAAGAGTCAACGCGCGTTTCCATTTCTGTACAAAGTCCAATTTTACAGTTTGTTGTTGTAGTTTCTAGTACATAGTTAATTACTTTAGTCTGTAAATAGTTAAACGTTTATT
Organism: Megachile rotundata; assembly: GCF_050947335.1. NCBI lineage: Eukaryota > Metazoa > Arthropoda > Insecta > Hymenoptera > Megachilidae > Megachile > Megachile rotundata. The sequence goes on from NC_134992.1 coordinate 2,215,479, forward strand.
TTAATAAAATAGTTAAGTTATTTAATCCGCGTAATTAATCCACGCAACCACTTCACTGGCAATATAGATGACCAGGTTGTGATAATTGTAGTCTATGTAGATGATTGGCTGTTAGCACCAAAGTCATTAGAAGTATTTCGTAAAGTAAAATTAGAATTGAGTAAAGTTTTTAAAATGAAAGACTTAGGGCCAGTAAAGGAAATGCTCGGAATATGGATTGAAAGGAAGGAAGATACAGGGTCGATTAAAATTTCACAAAGCAAATATATAAAGAAATTAATAGAAAAGTTTGAGATGAACGAATGTAAACCTGTATCTACTCCATTAGCTTTAGGTATTAAATTGTCGCGGGAAATGGAGCCAAAGACCCCTGATGAAACAAAGAGAATGGAAAATAAGCCGTATAAAGAATTAATAGGAAGTCTCCTTTCCTTAGCTAACACCACGAGGCCCGATATATCATTTATAGTAAGAGCGTTGAGCAGGTATAATATAAATCCAGGCCTACAATACTGGAAGTGTGAGAAACATGTCATCCGTTATTTGAAACGGACACTAGACTACGCGATAATGTATCGAAAGACGGGAAAACTTTTGTATGCGTATATAGACGCGGATTGGGCCGGCGATCAGGACGATCGCAAGTCATGTTCAGGAAGTGTGCATATTTTGGCAGGAGCTCCAATAAGTTGATTCTCCAAGAAGCAAACTACTGTGGCCCTTTCGACGATGGAAGCCGAAAATGTAGCTCTTTCTGAGACAACGAAAGAAACTATACATTTGCGTAGACTGATTAAAGAAATATACGGGAATGAGTATGTGAGTGGACCGACAGAGACTTCGTGTGATAATCAGAGCGCTATAGTGTTAAGTAAAGAAAAGATGCTCCACCAAAGAAGTAAACACATAGAGATTAACCCTTAACGAACGAGCGCATTTTTCTAAAACTATGACCAGTAGGTCGACGGATTTTTAAGAAATTAAGTGCTTCATTTCCAGAGCGAGAGAAGGTGCATAATTAATATCGCTTTATTGGATTTTATAAAAACTTACCGGAATAATAGGTAGTATATGAACAGATATGTCCATACAAAAGCTCACTAAAGTGAAAATTTCAGAAAAATAATAAGAATTGAAATAAACAAATAGATGCGTGTATGTAATGTATAGATTTGTATACATTTATAAATTTATTTTTTATAGTTTAACGATATATTTACACAAAATTACTTATATTTTTTTTGTGTGTGGTACTTCTCCCAACAGTCCCCAATGTGAATACCAGGTTTTTTACTACAAGTATCGCAATAATTACGTGTTTCCCGCCTTCCTCCCGGCGTTTTTCTATCCGAGCAAACAACGCAATCTTTTTTTGTACCTGTACGAATAACGTGAAATTTTCCGTCCAACCTGTCTTCTGTTTGTAAGTTCGATGCCCGACGTTGGGGTTGCGCTGGTGTTCTAAAGTCACCCCTTAATTGTTCTACCAATATTTTCCTAAATTTTAAATGTGAAACTGGCTTCAAATTCATCTGTTGTCTTTGTTGTTGGTATATTATGTATGAATTGACGCACCAAATTTCCAATCCCCAGAAAAACAGCTTTCTCCACCATTTTAAAGATTTTCTGAGAAAACTATATGACACTGCATAATGGTCTGCGCGGTCAACTCCACCCATAGATTTAGTGTAATTTGTTGCAATGTCTGGCTTGTCAATCGATATTTCTTCACCACTACGTATTTTTCTATTTACTTGGGTAATTTTTGCTGTATCCCAAGTACTCAGCATGGTGACAACTTTTTTGTCTTTCCATGCTAACACTAATGTGTTACGTTTCCTCAGAGCAATTCTATTTTTTATAGTAAATTTCGGTTTTTTAATTTCTTCAGGTAATCCTTTTCGGTTTGGTTTTATCGTGCCCGTAAGATGGCATTTCAGTTTTAGCAATTCGGTAGCTAAAGATAAACTTGTATAATACCGATCTGTGAACATATGATATCCTTCAGCTGATGAAATTTTTTCTAATAATTTTTTATATAAGTATAAAGGTATTCTGGTAGTTACTGGAAGTTCCGAATTTGGAAGATTTTCTGTTGTTATAGAACCATAGTATGGCAGAATAGAGTACACATATCCAGATTTCGAATCGGCTAAAACATATATTCTTATACCCCATTTAGTTGGTTTTATGGGATTATAGGTAATGAAACCAATTTTGCCTTTAAACTGAACTACTGCTTCATCTACCGAAATACATTGTTCTGGTATAAAGTGCTGTGAAAACTTAGAATCTATGTATTCCAAAAAATTACTTGCTCTTTGAATTCGCGTCTTCAAAGATGGATACCCAGGCGGATTTTCCTTCAAGTGTAGCATTCAAAATATTTGATTGAAACGATCCTTTGTGAATGTATCAGAATAGAATGGAATTCTGCTAATATTGCTTGTTGACCAATATTCAAATTTATTTTCTAACGGCATTGTGCCCATATTGAAAATTACAGAAAGAAAAGGCCAAAATTCTTCTTTTTCTACATTTTTCCAATTATTCCAAATTGATCGTTTTGTCAATCTCTTTCCACTTATTTTGCTATTTGCATAATTATTAGTTTCTTTTATTATATTATCAACTAATTCATCAGTAAAATACAACTTGAATATATCGATAGGCTCAACAATATTAGGAGAAATTTGTGGCCCTGTAACTTTTGGAGATACTGTAAATTTTATTTGTTGGAAAATATCATCTCGTTCAGTAACATTTTCCCATTCGCTTGAGTCGTCATTATCACCGTTTATATTTTTGCTCTGGCTGAGTTCATCATCAGTATCACTATCCGTAATACGCATAACACGTTTTTTTTTAGGAAGTATGTCACTATCAGAACTATCGTAATTATCACTTTCATGTTCATCTACTCCATTTCTCCAATTTTCTTTTTCAAACACATAAAATTCATCTTCGTGTTAGAAAATCCCAGTGACTCACCCTAACAAAGCAGGGACGACGGGCACATGGCCGTCCTACGACGACCATCGCGGGGTAGAGGCCTGACGTCCGGGCCATAAAACAACCCTAGGGCCTCAAGTTTCGCGGGGACTAGGAAACCTCGCGGAACGGGAAGAGGGCATTCGTTTAGAGACCTTTGGAAAAGGCGTTCGTCCACAGACCTTGGAAAGGCATCCTTCTCTTGAGGACGCTATTTCGCCCACGGATTCAGTAAAAATATATAATATCTTTGAAACCGAACTTAGTTAGCGTTTCAAGCATTTTTCTACCTCGTCTTACAAGTCAGAAGTGGGATACACCTAAAGAGGTTCGATAAACCTCGCGTTTTAAATCCGCTCGTGATATACAGTGCCAATTTTAGACGTTTTAACGCGGTTGTGTCTGTGAGTAGTGAGACAAGTAATAGTGTGTTTTGGTGACAATGGTTCGTTCAAGCAGGAAGTCGTGTAGGTCATCTCGGGATTGTTCACGGGGACGTTTGCGCGAGCGTGAACAATCGAAGGACTTCGTGCATAAGGGAAAAAGTGTACGCGATCGTTCGCGAGAAGATTCGCGAAACCGTTCGCAAGATGATTCGCGAAATCGTTCAAGGTACGAGCGAGAAAATCGTTCGCGAGGGCGAAATGTGTACGATAGTGATCGTTCTAAAGATCGGGATCATGGTGAATCTCGTGACCGTGGACGCGATGAATCGCGGGACCGAAAAAGAGACACTTTGCGAAACCGCAGATGTAGCGAATCGCGAGATCGTTGGCGTCATAGTTCGCGGGATAATTCATTGGACAGTTATTGTGAATCTTTGCATAATGATGCATGTGCAGAACGAAGGCGTTCATGGGATCGTGAACGGAATTCAGCGTGTGGACACTCGCGCCGTCGGAACCGTTCGATGGACAGTTCTGGATCAGAGAATTTACGTGCGACGGTAAAATGTTTAAGACAACAGCTTCAAGCGGTGCGTTATCGGCCAGGGAATGAGGAATTCCTGATACCGAAGTTCGACCCTGCGAAAGATAGTGCGGATGTGGAGCAATGGACACGTCAGGTTGATCGCATAGCGCGGCGATATAATTGGAGTGACGACGATATATTGCTAGTTGTTGCTCGAAGTTTAAAGGGACATGCACGACGTGTGTATGATGAGGAGTTAGTCAACGATCATACGTGGAGGTCGTTGAAAACGATTCTATTGAGACGTTTTAAGAAGCCCTTACCGTTTGCGCGATTATTATTGGAAGCAGCCACCTATACGGCCAGTGCCGGACAACATTTGGGAGATTATTGTTTCGAAAAGTTGTCGAAATTGCGTGCTCTCAAATTGGATATTCCGGACGCTTACCTGGCAGACGCGGTAATCGGCGGCATCCAGGATGAAAACGTGACCAGGACCATCAGGTCAAAACGGTACAAGGACGCAGACGAACTGTACGCAGCAATGAACGAGATGGGAGCTATGCCGCAACGGACAGATAGCGAAAATGAAAACGAAGTATTTACGCCGACGGGAAGCCCTGGGTCTTCGACGACCGAGGGATAGATTCAACAATCGGCGGTGATATGTTATAATTGCAGGGAAGTTGGACATTTCTCTGCCCAATGCAGCAAAGAACGAAGTATTTGCACGTTCTGCAATAAATCGGGGCACTTGGATAAATTTTGTTTCAGGTTAAGACAGGTTAATATTGAACAATGAGCGATATATTGGCGTTTACGCATTGACGGTGACGGCAGCAAAAACGGACAACGATACGGTTGGACTCGGCGAGAGGCCAGCAGGTATCAACAGGGAGACTTAGTAACGGCCAAAATGACCATTGACCGAACGACGGGAGAAAGCAGGTAGCTTTGTTCCAAAATCAAAGAGCCGGTCAGGATGTAGCAGACACGTAAATAACTGTTACGAAGTCAAGGGTTTAATAAAGGGAGGTAGACGAGTCAAACTCGCTTTCCTGGTAAAATTGAAATCTTGAGTTGTAGACGGTATGTTAATGTATGTTCTATTCTCGTTCTGTTTAGTGTTATCACGAGTATGTAACTCGTGGTAGTTAGTACACGGCAACAGCAGCGGTCGAAGGTCACCGGTTACAGCTGTTGCTTATGGATATCATCATCTTCGGCAGCATGAAATAAGTCATCGCTGGAAAAGAAGATGTTTTGTTACATCGTGTCGGGGCGATAGAGATTGGCCCCGGCCGATGCTGCTGGTGTGATGCTTGTAGAGGTGGCGTGGCCACTTGCAAGATCATACTGAAGCTGTCATGTCAGTGAGCAAGGTTGCTACTGAATGATGGAAAGAGGTCCTAATTGTCAACGGTGAAATGTGTTCGCTGTTGTTTGGTTACCACCTCTTCGCCGAATTCCAGTAGTGGTGGTGCACAACTACTACTGGAGACCGATGAGCGTTTCATGGTGATAGTTCTTATTGCCTGATCTGCGAAGCCGACATGTCAGTGAGCAGGGTTGCTACTGAATGTTGAGAAAAAGGTTCCGATTGTCAACGGTGAAACGTGTTCGCCGTTGTTCTATGACGTCCTTTTAGCCGGAGGCCAGTAGTGGTGGTGCACCACTACTGGATACGATGAGCGGTCACGACAATAGTTCTTATTGTCTGATTCGCGAAAGTGTCATGACAGAGAGCAGATGCTGCAGACTGTCATGATGAAGACATCAGATTCTTCAAGCAGCAAATGGCAGCGGAATACCAGAGACATCAGTAAGGGGTTGCAACTTGGCAACTCTGACGAGATCCAGAAATCGAGCGATGAACAAGAGTCATCGCTGATAAAAGCTGATCAACGGCAAAGGCAAAAGCCGTGACCAGAAAGGGGAGTAATAGTGGCTACTATTTATCGATTATTCGTAGAATATTCTTTCGAGGCTCGAATTGATACTTTAGAGATTGAACAATATACTCAGGCAAATGCTGAATCTTTTGTTACAGAAACCTATTGAAAACCATGCTTGAGGACAAGCATATTTGCAGGCTGGCCGAGTGTTAGAAAATCCCAGTGACTCACCCTAACAAAGCAGGGACGACGGGCACATGGCCGTCCTACGACGACCATCGCGGGGTAGAGGCCTGACGTCCGGGCCATAAAACAACCCTAGGGCCTCAAGTTTCGCGGGGACTAGGAAACCTCGCGGAACGGGAAGAGGGCATTCGTTTAGAGACCTTTGGAAAAGGCGTTCGTCCACAGACCTTGGAAAGGCATCCTTCTCTTGAGGACGCTATTTCGCCCACGGATTCAGTATATATATAAAATATATAATATCTTTGAAACCGAACTTAGTTAGCGTTTCAAGCATTTTTCTACCTCGTCTTACATTCGTTACTAGAAAATTCCAGGTTTCTACTGGTACTTGGTTCTTCAACACTCCTTTTCTTTGCCATATTTTATAAGGCTTAAATTATGAATAGAAAAAATAAAAATAGCGCGCATGTACGCACGACTTCGTTTCTCTTCTAACAGATAGTGCTCCGAAAATGACGATAACAAACTTTATTAATCGTAAATAAAATGATGTATTTTCGCTCGATGCTCGGAGAGGAATGAGAGGAATGCGCACCAGAGTGTGACAAAAAACAATTGCCGATTGCCCTTCATTGCTGCATGTATAATTAAAGCCAAACCTACAGTTTCCTAAAATATCACGTCATGCCGCGTGTATGGCGGCATTCGATTTTTTTAGAATATTTACAATGTCGCGAGTATGGCGGCATTCGTTCGTTAAGGGTTAAGTTTCATTTTTGTAGAGATACTCAGAGTAAAGGGTTAATTTTAATTAAGTTTGTTCCGACAGACGAAAATGCGGCGGATATACTGACAAAGCCTTTGGTGAAGGATCGACATATAAATTGCGTGCGTTCATTAAACATGTTAACCATTTAGTTTGTAATGAGTGTGCTCTGATGATATACATACATATCTCCATAAAGGGAGTGTTGGAGTATCGCGATATGTCATTAGATGTCGCGAATTAACAAGATCGTTTTTCATTTGTTAATACATCGCGAATCGAGGAGACACGCATTTTGGCGCCAGTGCGAGTGAAGACGCTGTACGCTAAAGATATAATGTATAACACACACTCTAAAGTTTATAATAAAACTGCGTAAAACCAACATTATAGAATATGGAAAAATTTCGCGCATGAAATATCAAATCTTGTACCTACGTTTTTACAAATTAACCTACAGGCATGGGACATAATTATCAAAATGTGTCCTTTAATTCATAATCAATTGTCCGCACCGAGGTATAAAAAACTGTTTAAGTACGCATGGTTACGGTGTGGTTGCATCAGTAACAGACCGGAACATTTTGATAATCCTGTTGACTTTAGTTTCAATCAAATTAAAACTATGTCACTTTTACAAAATATGCGCTGACAAATACTGATATCCATTTCGACTTTATAATACATAACATTATTACATCTATGGGATGAGGACTCAGCAGGGAAAAACAGCAACACTACTTTTCCACCTTTAACTTTCCGTTTTATTTTACAAGAGTGGCCTACGACCGAACTCTAAGACTCATAGTGATGAACTGACTAACTTTCGTACTGTCACAGACGCTGATAATGCGGATTTCTCAAACGCGGAGAATCAGCATATTAGGAATATATACATATAGAGCGAACGCGCAGCGGCGCGACACGAATAATATACGTGAAATGAACTATTCACCGTTTGTTTACTGACCAGTGGTAGTTAAGTATTTGTGTTTAGGAGTGTTTACCCAAAGTTATTTGTATAATTGTGAATAAATAAAAATAGTATTTGTCGTTGACGAACTATCAACGGCAAACCATTTCTTTTTTAAAAAAAAGTGTTCTTTATTGAGGACGTGACAGTACTTAAAACACGCACCCCCACACACCCTGACGCATTCTCACTCGGAATCATTCTTTCTTCTTCCAAATCGAATCGCTCTCACTCTAAACCAATCATTCAACGATACACGCGTATTTCTCAGGCATTCTTCGAACTCGGACACCCAACGCGACACTCGAACTAATGATCGAAACATTCTCTCGCAAACGCTACGCAGCATCCACTCGGACTCAGGCAAACAATTCGTTAACGCATCTCATTCACACCTAAAATCTTTAAGCCTAGACTAAATATAATAAATTAGGCAAGGACGTGGCGGCCGCTAAATTGATGCCACACATCTTTTACGTTTATTACCGTTTATAATTGTTAAATTATTAATAAATTTAGCATATAGCGACATCTTACAGTATTAGAAATGATGTACGATGTTAGTAACAAAATAACTGAATATTAGAAACAAAATGATTGAATATTGCACTTCCGTCTTGTCGTTAGAAAAATGTAAGCGTTCGTGATATGTTTGATTTGAAGAAAAAGTAATCCCTGTTTAAATGGTTAATCTTTAAGTTAAAATGTTTGTTGTTTGTGTTCTTTATTAAATAATTTGTTCGTGTTCAAAAGTGCATTATTAGTTTTTTTTATTTTCCATAATTCTGATTATTTAACAATAATACATTAGAAGAGCATTTCAAAATAAAAGACATAATTTTTAAAATTATAAAAAAATGATATTTTCAGAGTTACTATACATATATTTTACAATCGTGAGGCAATTCTTAATCAACAGATGCAATTCCTTTAATTGTACGTACTTTATATTATCATGAAGATATTACACTTCTTACACGTACAATTTTCGCGTTAAAATCTTCCGTGCGTCGAAAACTGCAACCAGTACGCGCCCGTAACGCGGAACAAATAGGATATCTGACTCGGACCCCATATTCTTATAAAGACACCTATGGACCCTTAAGTTCTTTTTTTAAATAAATTAGTCGAAAATATGTAATATAATACAATTATGTATAGAAATCAGTCGTGCCTCGAACGGAAGGAATAAAATGTACGCATAACTCTAACTATAGTAATATATTTTGCATGAGAGAAATTAAAAATTCCAATTTATCCGTATTTTGTCTTTGGACCCATAGTTTATGTATGTGAAATTTGATCAAAATAGTACAACGTTTTATTAAAAAAATTTGCAAAATAATGTTAATTTTTAACATATTTTTTAAACAAATAAATTTTCCAAAAATCCACTTACGCCATATAAATTGGCCTTCTAAAACAGAAAAATTTGCACTTTGAATTTTTTGTTTAGGCCTAATAGTTCCCGAGATATTTGCGAAAATAGTTTCTTCAACCCCAACTTTAAGGGTTATTTTCATTACTTCAGAGTGGCTGTTTGCCAATAAAAAAAATACGTGTCAAATATTTTTCGAGTTCTATAACATATAAAAATTGCATCAAAATCGGCATGTATCAATTGGGTGATGTTCCTTGTAAGTCCGACATGTCCTTCCCACAACCCTTTTTATACCCAAAAGTGGGGGCAAAGAGTGATGGTGGAAACAGTGGGAACAAATCAACGCGAAATTTTCGTATGACAAATCTCCCTCACGTTGATCCAGAGTTACCAGAAAATTCCTATAAGATACCAAATAAAAAGATCTCTATTGGTGGGAAAGCTAGGCTAGACTAAACTGTTTATTCGCGTTGGACTCGGGCTACACTCGAACAACCAGTTTGAAAATGTTCAGCTTATGTAACAGATACAACAAAAGATATAAATTGCGTTTTGCCCTGGAATTACCCTTCAAGTAAGGGTAGAACGTTCTATAAGCTGATATGTTCATTGATTAATATGGTCTGAAGGCACTTTTGACCTACTTATTCGGCTTTACCCTTTAGAATCTTGGAAGCCTGCGGAAGTAGGAATAGAAAACATGAAAATTTCAAAATTCAAGAATTTGTAATATTGAAATTTAATATTTAGGAATTTAAAAGTTTAAAGAATTAGAGAATTGGAAGTTTGTGGATTTTAGAGTTTGGGAATTTAAGGATGAGGAAGTTTGAAATTTTGAAATATTTGAATACTTGGAAAATTTAGGAATTAGATTTACTATAATTACTCTACTTATTATTTAACATTAGTATGTCATAATGTGTACGATCGCAAACTCACGTAATAAGATAAAAATGAATCGAGTTACTACTTGATTGCTATGCTCGATGGCAACTTAATGTCGTGAGGACGAATTTGGATTGGTACAAAGAAATGGTGATTGTTAAAAACTCAACACTTAATTTATTTTGACATAACTCCTGGTGCTGAATGTTACAAATGTGTTTACGTTAGTGTTTTAATTTATTCTGTCGTTGCTTCATTTTCTCTCAAAAAAGGAAAGCTTTTGGAATAAGAATCTATGGTGGGATGGTAGGAAAAGTAGGAAGGAACTATGTAAAAAGAGGGAACTTTTAAGTTCCATTGAGTCCCTCAATGTTTATGAAGTTATAAGTATCGTGACCCTATACTATACGGTGTGCTATCTCATCGTACATAATGAAAAGCCATTTAAAAAGATTGAGCAGTTAGTTACAACTAATATTCTACATTCAGATTACATCCATCAATCCTACAATTTAAGTTTACAATTAATTCCATTCTGAAATCCGAGGTTCAGATTTCAAACAAGATTTTGTTATTAGTTCAATATTATCAATAAAAAACAATATGAATTATTTGATAGAAATGCAACCTTGAACTTTTTAACTTTCCCAAAACTTAACAATGAAGTGTTTCGTGATTAGGAAATGACGAGGGATTTTACAGTCAATAATTTTTTTAACATTCATATCATACAATTAGTGTTAGCACCACTCACCGCAAGAACAATTGCGAATATAGTTAAAACATATTCGTTTTAATGCAATCATGCTTGTTTCAAAGAAAATGATCTAATTTTTTCATAATGTATATCATAATTGCAGCGATAACTGCTTGTAACCTTTAACGTTTATGCACTATCAACAAATTTGTAGAATTAGACAGTTTTTCTATAATTGAGAAGCTCAAAAACGTAATTTCATATCACAAAGGCGTGGTTGCATGTCATTAGTCTGAACTGGATATGTTGGAAAGTAGATTTTACATGCGCATTCCGCTATGCCCTTTCTGGAGAGACGTTTCTCTGCGTTTAACGCTGTGTCACTAAAGTGTACAAAGCGTTTCGTTGACGCCACGCCGCGACGGTTAATGTTCAACAAATTCTTGACTGACCAGTATAAACTGTTGGAAATATTTAATCTGTACACTTTGAAAAACTTTGCACTTCTTACTTAATATCCAAAATAAAAAAAAAATTTAAGTGATTTTTAAAGCGTCCGGAGAATATTTCTGAAAAAATTTATAACAACAATGTTAACTGTTATTACTCTTTTATATAAGTAGATATTTTGCAAAACAGTTTACACGGTCAAATTTGTAACTATAAAATAAACAAATTTTTAAAGACAGCCCTTTTTTCTATTATAAAAAGATTTCAAAATATTGAGAAAAATATGTTTTCCATCCTCTTCGACGACTGTTTTCGCCAATTAAATACGAAGGATTGCTGGATAAAAAGAATACGAGTAAAAAACTTTTTTGATAACTATGTATTGTATAAATTTCATCAAATTCAGTAATTAACACGTGCAGAAAATTCATTGAAAGATTAAAGAATCACAGCGCATTAAGCATTTACGTGATCTATTAAAAGATTCAATATTGATTAATTTTAGCAATATTAATATTTAATATTTAATATTTAATATTTAATATTTAATTTTAGAGTAATTCGGATTTAGTTATTTAAGTAAGTGGAGCAACATGTGATAAAATTATACAAATTTTTATTCTAACAATGTTTTGATCACAATTTAAAATATTCTTCAGAAACACTATTTCATTTAAAATGAATACTTATTCTCTTTTACTTATGGATATTTCTGTATATTATGGTTGATAATTTTGCAACATTTTTGTTATGATACTTTATTAATATGTTGTTTTATATATTTTTCATATCATGGGTATGATTTAAATTTATGAAATCATGTGCATTGTTTTTTTCTAGTATTTGGAGCGTTATTTAAGTAGTATATTTTATCAAGCTTTCACTATTTCATACCGTGTAATTCTGTAGATACCGTGTAATTGTATTATATTATACTGTTCTAGATAATGTAAAACTTTTGTTGAAAAGAATAAATAAAAAATGTGTTATAGATGTGTTATAGATATTGTTATAGTTGTCGATTTGGACGATGGACATTCAAGACGCTTTACACAAAGCTGTATTTCGTCCACAATAATTAAAAATCGCAACAACTTTTATCAATAATAAAAGTCCAAAAAGGATCTAAAGTGAAAGCGAAATATTGCAATCAAGCAAACGCATATGAAATATTGTTACCAATTATTCTAAAGTGCAGATGATTAGACAAAATGTATTTTAAAATTAAATGTTATCCGTATCTATACATATAATCTAGGCTCATTTGACAGCTCCTAATTCATATTTGTGAAAGCATTTTTTTCTTGTAAAATCTTCTTAAAATCATATTAAATGATAATTATCATGCTTAATTTTTGTTAACTTCTAATTTTTATCAATTATGCAACAAAGTAAGTAATTCAAATTAAGGGCAAAGATTATTTTCACTTATGGTTCATTCAAATCGTTTAATATTAAAATGAAATAAAGTATAACGTTTGTTAGCGTCAACGTATTTTGGAGAGTCGTCGAGGTGTCACAGACCCTGATAATGCGGATTCCTCAAACGCGGGGAATCAGCATATTAGGAATATATATAGAGAAAACGCGCAGCGGCGCGACTACTAATAATATACGCGAAACGAACTGTTCACCGATTGTTTACTAACCAGTGGTACTTAAGTATTTGTGTTTAGGAGTGTTTACCCAAAATTATTTGTATAATTGTGAATAAATAAAAGTGGTATTTGTCGTTGACGAACCATCAACGGCAAATCATTTCTTTTAAAAAAAAAGTGTTCTTTATTGAGGACGTGACAGAGGGCAATTAGCCTGTGCTATTTTGCCTTTGAACGATTTATGATAGGGTTAGACTGCGTGAGGTCTAAGTGAAAGATTGTTTATGAGAGTCCAAGTGAGGCGATAGACGATGGCTATTGACTTGGAGTCGTATGGTCATCAGATGTCGCAAGACTGTGTGCTTTGTTAGTTTCTGAGATTGTAGAAAAGGATAGATAGTTTGTTATTGCATTGCTTAGTCGAATAGGGACGTTGTTCCTTGAGGATTTGGCCACGGAGTGGGGAGGCAAGGATACCTTTGGTAAGAGGACTTAGTTTAACCTTTCGGTACTTACCTGAGAACCTTAATTGGGAACGGTTTTCTTTTGAAAAATATCTAACACGTTTATTGTGGTTAATAACAAATGTTGATCTTTCCGTTTTCATTGTGCTTTCGTTTTATACAAATTGTACAAGTAGAGTAGGTGAAAAAGTATTCCTGAGGGAGTATTGCGGGAAACAAACCCATGAGTATAATTTCCGAGTGTTATCTTCACCTCCAAGCTCGTTCAACGCAAATAGCATTAGAATTTTATGATATTTTCCGTAATTAAGTTTTGACCGTCCAATTTCAGAAATCTGTCCTGCTGTATATCTTTTGCAATTATATTAAATGTTAATATACAGAGTGTCCAAAATGGTTAACTTCAAACTTCCATTACGTATTACTGTAGTCAATTAAATGAAGAAATTTCAAGTAAACTTATATCTACAAATGTTTTATTGAAAAAATATAAACATTCATAAATTTGCGGGCAAAATTCGTGTAATTCTCAATGACAGGTATTTTTTATACAAACAATTACTTTATGAATGCGTTTAAAGTGCATTTATTACAATTTTCAAGACAGTTGGAACATTTAAAAGAGTTCGGCAATCACTAATTCGACGAATAAAACTTGCATTTTTGCATGGGAAGAAATTTTCGATCATCTTTCTATAACTACCAGATTGAATCATAAATATTTTTAAAATCGACTACGGCAGATTTTGTCATGCATTAGCTGTACCGTACGGTAGACGCCTATTGGTATCTACAGTACCAGGAAAACATGTGTCAAACGCCAATAGGCGCCAACAGTAGTCAAAGGATTAAATATTACAAATACGCGATTCTGGTACTTTCGCAAATTATTATAATTGTCTACTTGATTTGTGCCTGTAGTTTTATAATACTTGTTGCAGTACATGTATACTTAACGTTAACACTATGTACACGATATTCCGAATACGTACCATCGTCCACATTTTGGCGGAATTAGTTTTTAATTTTATTTACTTCGCTATGTAATCAATATAAATTACAACTAGTTTCCACTACTTCGAACAACGATAGTCATTACATGTAATTCTTTTTTCTTAGGTACATCTCTAAAAATAATAATTGAAACTAAGAAACATTCTCAAAAAAAACATATCCTGTTTACGTTTATACAGGGTGTCTCACAATAAGTATAGGTTCCTAAAATGGGGGGTAGCTGACGTAATTCTAAATAAGATTTCCCTTTGCAAAAATAGGGTTTGAAGTTTGGTTTTTGAATTATTAAGCAAAAACGTGGATCAATCAAAGCGTTCAAGCCTTGCAGCTGAGCACGATCATGATCAACTGCCTACGCGTCATGACAGGGAAAACGTTTAATAAGAAGTCCTTCCGTCAAAGCTCAGTTAAATAATGAACAGAGCAGTTACAAATAATGTTCACTTTTTCACTTGTAATGAGTAAGGAACAGAATTAATTATGTGTAATTAACAGAAGTCTATCAAATGAAATTTCTGTTGTAGATATAATTATAGATTTTTGAACATTTTAGGGTATTGAAGGTTTACTATAGCAGCAATAAATGACCAAGGAACCATTACTTGTCCGTTTGTACCAGTTGGCATGCACATTCAGCCCGAGGTTGGCGTAGTTGTTTTTTTTCGGTTCTATGTAGTTTGAAAAATCGAGGCGATCCTTGGATTTATTAATATTACGGTAATTTTGTAGGTCAAGTGCCGGATGGGTCGCCGGTCAATAGTATGGGCCGGATGACTGCCGGCAGGGGAAAGCGGGAATTCTCGATTTCGGAAAACGTCACCATTTTTTATAAAACCTGGATTGCGCTGCGATAATTTACGTGCCGAACTCACTTTGCTCGTGGAAACACGCGCACTCATTTTTTTTATACTCTGTTTAATTAAAATAAACACCTTTCTTTAATCAACTCTACACAGTTAAAAATAACAGTTAGAAGAGACAGTGAAGTGAAATGAGTTTACTGACCAAGCTGTAACATCAGATATTGTGCAGTGTGTTTTTTTATGAAAGATCAGGATCGATGAAGTCACGAGAACACAGTTTTACTGGAACAGGATTATTTTTAAAAAATAGGTGAGTCTGATTCAAGTTTACTTATCATGTATTCACGAAGAATGAATAAATGAACATTACTTGTAATTGTTCTCTTCGTTATTTAACTGAGTTTTTATGAAAAAGTCTTCTTATTAGAAGTTTTGACTGTTCCGAGGCAAAGATGCTTGATCACGTTCACGTTCAGCCGCTGGACTCGAAGCTGGCGCTCCCGCTTCTCGGCGCGCGTAATCCCGGCGCTCTGATTGGTCCGTGTTTTTCGTTAATAACTCAAAAACGACGCTTCAAACCTGATTTTTGCAAAGGGAAATCTTGCTTAGAATCACGTCAGCTACCCCCCCATTTCAGGGACCTACACGAATTGTGAGACACCCTGTATATACCCCCTAAACCCATATCTCAGCGGATAAAGAATCATAAGTGTTTCTTATTTTTGTCTGCTTAAGGAACATACGAAGTTTCATCAAAATTGGAACGGAACACTTCCATGCCTTCCCTTGTTAGAGAAGGTCTTGGTCTTATGCATAGTATCTTCCACGTTAAATAACGGTATATAAATTGCATCGACGGAGATGCAGCGATTAATACATTTATTAATAGGTTCATAAATATAGTTTTGTCTTACATTCATGTTCTAACTACAGATTTATCAAAAAATATTATAAATATGTAAAACAATATAATTCAGTATTATTCCATTCGCTTCTTTTCATGTGCTTTCATCTTCGGATATTATAGCACGTAAAACGGAGAATGAAGAAAACGCGTTTGAGAGGAACTAAAAGCATTCGAAATCATTAGAAACCTTGCCAATAATACTTATTTACTACATAATGATGTTGCATACCGAGCAAAAGAAATTTAATGAGAGAGTTGAGATAATGCAAGGGACTCGAACGGCTACAGGGGTCTGTGGCACCATCATGATCAGGATGTTCCGCTGCATTTTTTTAGATTGATTGTACCAGGTCGATTGGAATACATTTTTCATGGCATCGCCGCTCTAGTAATAACAAGCTCGCGTTACTTCTAATAGTAAGTACGACAGAATACTAGTAAACTCTATAAATATCTATTTTTACACAGTCTGTATTGACAAGCAGTCTACAACGATTTTATCACACAGTTTCTGTTATACATCAACGCGACTTGCGCAGTCTAGTATATAAAATAATAACTTACCTGATCTAAAAGATTATCAGCAGGCCAGACAGAGACAAAAACCGTTAGTGTTACAGTTGCAACCAATGATATGTATTGAAACTTCACAGTAAGTGGTTGTGGCTGTGTGTGAAAGCAAATCATCCCAAATGATTAAACCTCATCGATTTTGACATTGCTATTAATACTACTTACTTGTATTAAATTTATGCCACACATCACTAGTACTATAACAGCCATGATTACCGCACATGGAGCTACACATTTCACAATGTTGACCACAAAATTCGCGTACCTAAAATAAAAGCAGATGATTTGACTGCAAATAATAAATACTGAATCGCATAATTTCTCTATACTCTTTCACAACATAATACTCTTCCATGCGTATTATCAACTCCTCGGCGGTTTTAACATTGCGTAGTTTAAGTTTCAATATCTCGAAACGAGCTGCAGCGAAGAACAACAGAAAACCACAAAACACATTAACTGACGCGTTGCCGCTAACGTTACAGATGTATAATGTTTGATGCAAGAATATGATGCTTTTCAATGGTTGATAATCAACACGAAACGGATATATAGCGTTCAATGGAAAAGGATCGGATGTGACGAATGTCTTCAAAATAAATATCACTCCCGTTACGTAACTCCATATAATTGATGCTCCATAAAACGTAGAAAATTGTTCCATATATCGTTGAAACACATGTCTTCCATGATCATTCGCGTTTTTACAAACATCTTCCGTAAGTTCCATCACAATCTGCGCCGTGTATCAAAAATCATTTTAATTAATGATTAAGCCTATAGTGAACAACTATACTTGTTATATTCCACACATACAATACGTTGCATAAATATACCAACTCCTAATACTTACAATGATATGAGCTTTTAGTAGGAAATTAGGATTATTATTTCAAAATAATAATTCATAGTTTGCAAAGGATAAATTCGGCAAAAGAAAATTAATGTAAATTTTAAGCTGCATTATATAAAATCTAGTAATCAGTCATGAACAAATAAAGTCAAATAAAAACTTGTTCATAGTAGAACGAAGTAAAATTTGTTTATAGAGGTTAGAAAGTGGGGATCCTTGTACAAAAGGACTTTCTAGGTGAAAAAAAGACATGATCGATGCTTTACGCATTGAAGGCCGAGGTTACAACTATATTGCGAGTGGCATAGGTCGTTGAAGCAGTGCTATTATCGATTACAATGTTAAAAAATATGATTATGAAGAAAAGAAGTGTTCAGATCACTCTTCAAAACTGTCTTCTTGAGATAAACTTACAATTGTACGATTAGCTCTGAACTCGACAATGTCATTCAATTGCGAGATGAATCCAACTTATATGTTGCAAAAACAAGTATCTACAGAATTATTGTGCCATCTTCGCACATTGTTAGAGAAAAAACGCTTTAAAAAAGGATAACTTAAAAAAGATAAATCATACTTCCAATAAATCGAGACTTTCATGTATAATATTAAAGCAATCTATTTGTGTTATGAAAAATGTCAGAAAAATGTTTATTCTATAAGAAACGAATATTTTGTAGTTACAGCTTATTTTTATACTTACAATTAGTGACGTTACAAAATTAATCATGTATAAATGGACCAGATGTTTTTAATTTATATTGGCACGCTATACGAAAAGATGTAAAATATTTCGTGGAACGCAAATTCCGTGGTAACTCGGTTATGATTTGACCATGTTTCCCGATTTATGTAAAATTCTCCATAGTATGTGTTCTCCACAAAATAGACAGTAATAATTATGCGAATACATTTTAAAATTAATTAAAGCTCTATTGGACGATAGAACAACAGAATGGAAATTTAATTTTCATGCACAATAATGCATCATTTCATAAATCTGCACATACATTTACCGACAATAATATTCCGATATTAGATTGGTCTACACGTATCCTTGACGTTAATCCCATAGAATATTCGTCGAATTAAAACTTGTAATAGCTGACACATGAAAGAATATAGAGGAAAGCATTGAAAAAAATTTTATCAACAAATTATTAAATCGCGTACTATTGTGCGTAAAACGCTTCGTATGTTTCTAGATCGTCTGAAAATTAGTTTTTATGCAAATGAACTGAATATTTACGTTAATACACTAAATTCTTTTTATATAATTTGTTGTTCAAATGCTGTGAATTAAAGTAATATTGGCAGTTGTCCGCTGAAGTAATTTTCAACTGAAAACTCACATTAATAACATCAAAGGATGTTAGCACATTTATGCAACGCATTGTATTATATTTTACGTTCTATATTTTATAGCCTAGTAATTATTTAAGAAAAACGTCTTACCCGTATGTTATTTGAATGAGCTATGCTAATGGCTATGTGTGAAATTGCCAGAAATAATCCCATTAAAAACACGGCAGACTCTGATACATCCATGGGATCAGTGGATGTTTGTAAAGCGTTTATTACAGGGTAAAGAGATAGGAACGAATTAAGAAATGCTAGAAATTTGAGAATATTGTAACATGTAGTCTTTAATCTGCCTGCTTGGGAGGGGAGTGGTAGAAAGAATGCTGTTGCCACGCTAAATCGCAAGAATGCGATCGCTTTTTCCGGCGTTGCATTCTTAAACATAATCGACTTCGACTATGCAAACACTGAGACTATCTATTCATACAACGTCACGACGTCTTACAGACGTGCCACGAATTGCTGTGCGTTTCCCTTTCACTTTAATAATTGTTAAACAATCGAAGAAATGAACACTGATATCTACGCGTTGTTCTCTCTAACCGCGTTAATAATCACATATTTGAAAATCCCTAGTTCCAGGCACGAATAAACTTGTACTTGGAGACCGATGTTACATCAACCTATTACTACTATAAAATGACGCGTGGTCGAACGCAAGCAGGTGTATACCCCTTGTTCAATTAAAAAGTAATACGTTAGGGTTCTAGTAGCTGTAATAATACTCGTGTATTATTTTCTCTGTATTCCATTAAGTCATCCTATATCTCGCTTTTGAACGATAAAAACGATATTTTTTAGTATGAGAAATTTGACACATGTAACAGGTATCATAGGGTGTGCGTTCATTCATTATTTCTGTAGAGTTTATGGAATAACAACTTTTCAGACAAATGTTTCATCGTTTGAAACATTATGCTATCCATCATTTTAATAAGAAAATGATAGATAATTGGCGTAAATCAGCGTAATCACCTGTGTAATACTCCGGAGCAACATACTGCAAAGAGTATGTATTGTTTCACTTCGGATGGATTGGCAGTGCTTATCTGCAGTATTCTACTTGTAGCGTCTATAAGCGGCCGCCACGTCCCTGCGTTATTTATATTTTATTAAGAAATTAGTTTATTGCGGTGATAGTAGGAATAATTCGCGAAATCTTTCATAGGAATCTTCTTCATTGCAGGACGCGATGTTCGCAATCAATAATCGATCGTACACTACTTTAATTACCGTTAGCCACCAGTTATCGCAAGCCATCTTTGACATAACGGTTTCCTATTACACGGTTATACTATCACGATTCAAACGCCCTTTCTCATGATTGGATTTAACCGTCACTCTCTAACGTACTCCCTCGCGACGGAACGCGCACCCTTCGTGCGACCCGACTGCTTTGTGCTTTAAGTTAATAATTCAAAAACGAAAGCTTCAACAACATTTTCGCAAAGGAAACAGTTTTCTAGAATTTCGTGCAATTACCGTCCTCTGCTATTATACCTACCTGCAGCTGCTTATACTGTGTCTTATGTGAGTCATATCATGTATATTTTTCGTTGATGAAGGGTCATACTATATTATGAAATAGAAGTAAAATTCAGAAATATCACTGAAAATTCGCTACAATCTGTATAAAATAATTCGACACTAGACATAGTGACAATATGACAACAAAGGTTAGGTTAGGTTATTTGTCCCATCCCGTAATGCAACCAAGTTGATGGTTAGTTTTTTAAAATAACTTTTGTAGCATCTTAACAACTAGCTTGTTTTTCTTAAAACTATAAAAAGTGTTCACTTGCGTTATTAATTAATGTATTTATTATCGAGAGAACAACTACATTGTAGTAACAAATTCTAAAAATCAAAAAATGAGATATTTTGTCCATAAATATTAAAATAAGATATGTTGCAACGAGGCATATTTTTATGCCTCGTTACGAGTGGCCACTAGGCCCGCCGGCCTCTCTCCTCCGCCCTGCCAACCCCTCGCGGCGGGGCGTGTGGAAGCGTGAGTGCGGTTTTTCTTTTTTTTTTTTGTATCTTTCATCTTTTTCTATTATTATTCGCGCCCTATTCTATCTATTCCACCCTATCTATTCCTTAATGTAACATAATTGTTTCATCAGGCAGTCGTGTCTTTTTATTATCGTATATATATAAATACGAAGCCAACGTCCTGGAGGTGTGAATACTTCACGAGATAGTGGTCACTTTATGTCAAAAACGTATTTTATAATAATGTGCTCAAAATGACATTAGTAGGAACTGGTAATGCCGTATTCACTATTTCTTATTTATGTTACATAACCAATCTTTTCCTCATTGGCTGCAGTCCATAACAATTTAATGTACGTTTTTGTGAGCTGATAATTATTTATCACCGAAAATGTTTCAACCTTATAGAGTAATTACATAACTGACGCTGTCATCTGTTCCAAACTATGAGGAATTTGGCTTATTTACTGTGTTTGAGAGTTTGGTTGTAATGAAAATGTAATTACAGCTAAAAAAGTATGACATGAGAAACACTCTTGTTGATAGTGTGAATTCTCGTCCGCCTGTATCGAATAACGGCTTAAAGAAAAATATCAATATATATTATTCGATTGTTGACAGAGTTACACGTATTAATGGTAAATTAAAGAATAGTTTATTAAAAAAGAAAAATTTATTACTGAATAATATACATAATGGTAATATAGATGAAGATGCATAAATGCACGTGGCAACGTGCTTCGCCGGTAACCAAAGACACACTGTAATGAACAACTGAATACATATTTCAATATTGCTACCAACTTATTTGTAGCTTAGAGAGATTCTAGTGCCAACAATTATCAGTGAAAATCGACTAACATTTTTCTCTAGGTCCTTTTTTTCTACTCTTAATTTAAAAAATGCAGTAATTTGTCCAGGTCTCAAAATTATTCTGCATACTTAAAGAAGAAAAACATGTATCTATAGAAGTGCCATTATTGTACTAGTGCATACTGTAAAAAAATGCAGTTAAATACACTCAATTATTATATGCTAGTCTAGTAACTAATAATGCAACCTAATGTAATGTAGGCTGCGTGGAAATTAAATTGTTCGTTTTTTTAAACATGGAGTGGATTGTAAACGTAATTATTATTACTTACTTACTTGACATCTACCTATGTCTTTAAGGTCATTATTATCATTTGATTCACTCATATTCTTTCCGTGTTTATCATATCCATTCATTCTGGTAATTTTTTATAAACAAAAATTGATTATGTTGCATAATTTTTGGTGGTTATTCATAATGATCAAGTATTATGAATATTTGCCACATCAGTTATTTTGTCCTTAATGTATATAGGAGTTAAACGTTAACCGTCGCGTCGGGGGTAGCAGTACCGCGAAAGAAATGAGCGAAACAAATACGGCAAGAACTGCACGACAGTACAATGCGACGATATCTACAAATACGGTACGATCACGAATTACGGTTACGACACGATTATGATCACGGCTTCGATTTCGGTTTTGCTCTTTTGATTGCTCTTTTAAACGCACTATGTCTATAAAGAAGTTTTGTGCTTTTAAACTTCTACTTTTACATTCTTATAACAAATCTTTTTTGCAATAACTTCCCGAGTTCAAATTGTTGATCTATCATTTTCACATTCTGAAACAAATTTTTTCCGCAATTTTACATCTTCCAATTTTTGGTGATGTACGCAAATTTAAATTAAGGTCAATGTACATTGTAGCTTCATATCCTCTTACACAGCAGTCTTTTTCTGCGTTGCCATATTTTTCTGCAAAAATTGCATTCTGAGTTTTAATACTCTTTATTCTTTTATATTTAATAAACACTCTAATTATCATGCGCGGACAATGAAAAACAACACATTTGAATCGATCATTATTATTAGTTCATGTGACAACCCAAAGTATACAAAATTTATAATAAAAAAATTGTATTTTAAACAATTAATTAGCAAATAAATATTATAGAATTCGTGCATTAGTTTGAGGCATCTTATTTGGTTTTGTAGGTAATACTTCGAAGTTGAAACTATAAAATATAGTTTCACTCATGAAGTCACATCTCTGCCAATACGAAAGAATACATGTCGCATATTTTTATCTGTTTAAAAAATACCCAAGGTTCCATTAAAATCTAGTAGAGACACATTCATGTATTTTCTGGTTAATATAGAACTACAGTTTAATCCGGTTACTACAGTAATTTTTTGTATAGTTAAACGTACCTCGCTATCCAAATATTGTTGTTACTCACTGCATCTATGCATTTACCTGGTAAACAAAGAATTATACTTTTGTCTCTCTAAAAGCTCCGACATGTTTCTCCGTGTTTTCCATTGTTAACGACAACGAATATAAAATATAGGTATACATTGCCAGTTGCTATTGATGAACGAGAATATAGCAGCGAGAAGCGACGTTTTATTTCAAAACATGTGAAACTCTTTGTTATGTATTTATAATTAAAAGATACTATAATATTCCTCGAATTACTGCTTTTGATAAAAGCAACCTGTTTCCATTATTGGACATAAATGTTTTAGTAATAGTTTATAATAAAATGTAATTAAATATTTTTCAATTTTGTTTTATGAATAGATACTTCTAAAGGTTTTTTATTATGTGGGTAATTTACAGGCATGTTAGATATATTTTGAAGGAAAAAAAAAAAAAAAAACTTGGAGGGAGCACGGCTGGCTGTCGTGGCGAGCGCACGTGTTCGGGGGTCGCTCCGCGACAAAGTTCAATTTTGGTGGGAAAAGTGGTTAAAGTGTGATAAATAGTGTTATGAAGTGAGGGGAGACTGTGGGGGAAGTGAGCGGTAAAGTTTTATAAAAATCGGAGGTGAAATAATAAATTTATAAATAAAAATCGAAATTTCGGTAATGGCGACCTCTACGCGACGCGAGGAAAAGCATGGGGTGCAAACCCATGAGTAAAAGCGAGGAAACGAGGAAACGAGTGTTCGAAAGCGAGGAAACGAGTGTTCGGGCCGACCGCGGAATAAAATAAATATGTGCGCGACTTAAACACGGTTATTTTTATATATCGCGAGTGAAAATAGTGCAATTTAAGGGTGAAAGTTGCCCGTCGAAGAAAGACTTGCGCGAACACGTGGTCGTGCGACATGTCGAAGTTGCGAGAGAAAGTCGCAGAAATTAAATTAATTAATTAATAATGTAAATGTCATTAGGGATTTAGAGTGCGGGAAAGGACGAATGAGGCATATTGAATGCACGCGGTGATTAGTTTTGGCTATTTTTGTATTTTCGTGATTTGATAGTAAATAAATAATGGCGTCAGTCGAGCAAGTTTCGATATATCGTACGAACACGTGGGCATCTCCGCGCGAGGGAAAGCGTAGAGCGTAAAGGCCGGTTCGCAAACATCCAACATGGCCGGGGAAGGGTCGCTGTAGGCGCATGGAGAGCTGCCCTTAGGGACGAAGCCTAAGGGTGAAGCGGAGGCACGCGGCAACAAGCAAGATGGCGGAGACATGGCGCGTTTTTCAAATGGTAAGCGGATAGGTTGAAGCAAGAAGACAGTGAGGAGGAGAAGAGGAAGAGGCGAGACGACACGGAACAAAGTGAAGGAAGGAAGTAATTAATTAATGAATTAATAAATAAATGAAGTGAATGAGATTAATAATAATAATAATAATAAATAATTAATTAATAAATTATTTATAAATAGTGAAGTGATTAGTAGATTAATAAATAAATAAATAATAAATAAGAAATAATTAACAGATAAGCAATTAATTCGGTGTAGTGTTGGGAAAGTGTTATGGGAGTGCAGTGAAGTGCTAGGAGGGTTGCGGGTACAGGGGAATATACTTGACCACGTGCGCGAGTGCAGAGGAACAGTGCAAAGCGGGAAAATGGCGGAAAAGTGTTGGAAGAACTGCAGAAAACGCTCCAGCACCCTGGAAACGCCGAAGTCACAACGATGGTGGAGCAACGGGGCCGCATTGAGAATATCCAGCATGGCGGAGGAAGGAACGCTGCAAGCACTTGGAGAGCGGCCCTGAAGGGTGAAGCGAAGGGATGCGGCAGCAAGCAAGACGGCAGAGGCATGGCGCGCATTTTAAATGGCAAGAGGAGGCGAAGAAGCGAGAAGACAGCGAGAGGGAGAAGAGGAAGGGCAGGAGTGGAAGAGGCGGAGAAACAAACATAGACACGACCGATCAAAGGACTCAAACCTGCAAGGGAGGAAACCAGTGTCAGCCTGATCATAGCACCATTAGGGGGCACAAAATGGGGACCGACGGAGCGGGGGAGAGGAGGGAGAGAGGTCAAATTGAACAGAGGATCCTTCTGATCAACTGTTGATTCAACTAGGGACCCAGTCGTCAGCCTGGTCATGGCACCATTAGGGGGCGACAATGGGGACCGAGTGGGATCGGCGGGGGAGAAGAAGGAGAAAACATAAGACACGATCGATCGAACGACTCAAACCTGCAAAGGAGGAAACCGGTGCCAGCCTGGTCATGGCACCATTAGGGGGCGACAACGGGGACCGAATGGAATCGACAGAAGAGAGGAAGGAGAAATTTTACCAAGAGCAATGGGCTCATGTACCGTTGTGGAAGAAGACTGGGGCGTAATAGGAAAAAGGGGAGAAACAGTCAGGCAACAAGCGCGTGCGGGAGTACGGGCGCGGAGGCGGGGGTGGGGGACGGAAAATTTGCGGAAATTTTCACGAGCAGAACTCGCGTAATAATGAGTGGCACAGGATGCACAAATGTAATAGGAGATAGCGAAAGGTTAAACTTAACGTGTTCAGGAAGGGGCGATGAAGGGGGGGAGGGGGGGATTTTAACATAATAAATGGTTACTACTGCACCTGTCAATCCGGTGCCAGAACATTAGGTACATGCGCACATGTTGCAAGTGTTTTATGGTATTTAGGATTTGCTCGTCACCAAAGGTCTGTTAAATATCCGGATGGCAGTCTTTTAAATATGACCAGAGATGCCGCTAATAGAGAGTGTCAAGAGAATATAAACGTTGAAATTCTAACGGAGGAATAGAAAAAACTACAAAAATGGCCATTTTTAGGGCCACATAGTGCGCAAAATCCGATCGAGTAACCTCCTCGTGGTGCACACTGGGTAATGCTATTGCCGATGGTGCTTCATGTTTTTTATACGATGAAAGAAAAAGAGAAGCATTTTTTACCTTTTGCGTGATTTTTTATTTTGACTCCTGATGGGGAGTCGGGGGGTCAAGGGGTCATATTTTTTAAGGGCCCACAGTACTACCATTGGGTTTTAAGGGATCAAGTAAATGGACAGTGCGCAATAATGCTTCTTACACTCAGATATGCTTAAACGTGGTAGTTTCGAATAAGAAATTATTATTGACTTTTGACGCTCCATATCTCGGAAACTATTCAACTTACGACCTTGAGCCCATTGGAACTTTTGATCAGGACATCATGAACTGCATCATATCAAAAATTCAGCTAATTTAACCGGGGGCCATTTTCCATAAGATCTGTGCGGGGTCCTTTAAAGCTTGAAATGATAAGTAATTCTACTTAGCGCTTCGAACTAAAAGATGTAGAAGTGAACAATGTTTAAAACTAGCTACATAGAATGAAGGTTTTCCATACAGTACTTGAGTACTTATAAATTTGAACATTTGAAAATCTGCAAATCTGTAAATCCGTACATCTGTAAACTTCTGAATTTGTACGGTAGAATAAATAATCTTTTAGGTAGAATATCTGTAAGCTTGTAACACCTACTAAATTTTTAAATTTCTAAATAAGGCTGGTGATCGGCGCTGCACATAATCGCAAACCAATGCTATTGCTTCCCTTTATAAATAGAGCAAAGCTTTCTATTGTATTCTAGCATGGAAAATTTGCAATTTTCAGGATATACGAGGAATACATAATTTTACTATTTTTTTTAAGAACGTCCTTGCAAATACGTATTAATATTGTAATATATTGTAGGTTGGTGATGTCCGTCAGTTATATGTTCGCAGGCCTAACGGTACAAGGTTTGTAATGTGCTTCCTTTCCACGTGGAGCAGTATTTTTATATCGTGGAAAAACCCATGAAATGACCGAAGAAGAGAGTAGTAGGGGCGACAGCTCAGGAAGTTTGTAGTGCAATTCTGCGAGAAAGTTAGTGTGTACGAAAGCGTTGAAAAGTAAAGACATCGTCGAATTTACGTAGTGTAACGTAGTAAATTAAAGACGTTGTAAAATTTGAGTGGATGGATATAAGTGCTGATCTTAACAACCCTTAATAATTCGATCGTCTCAGCTCCTTTTGATTCCATAGTATATTTATATTGACATCAATGCTTTAAGTTTCTTCGCATAAACGTAAAATTTATTCATAAATTTATGTATTAAAATTTTAGTTACTTGCTTAAAATCAATTTTAATTTCTTTCCGTATGATAATATTATTGTAAATTAATACCTGATTTAATGTAAAAGTAAAATTTTCATCTGAAATCAGTGGTATAACTTGAAGGCGGAAGTTGAAATTGAAAATAAAATTATTAACCTAAAATAAAGTACATCCATTGAAATGCAGTTATTTTCCGTACATGTACATAAAGTATTAGATAGTAGCTGTTATTTTTACATATGTTGATATACCTTTGCATGTGATGTCTCGATTGTTATCCTGGCATAATTTATTGCCGTATACCATTTTTTACACGTCTGCATGCGTTTGCTTACTAAACTGTTTAAGTTAATATACAGGGTATAATACACACAATTAGTGTAGGTCCCTGAAGTAGGGGGTAGCTGACGTGACTCTGAATAAGATTTCCATTTGCAACAATAGGGATTGAAATTTCGTTTTTGAATTATTAAGCAAAAACACAGACCAATCAGAAAGCAAGGATTACGCACGCCTAGACGCGAGAGCGGCAGCTGAGCACGATCATGATCAACTGCATATGCATCACGACAGGGAAAACGTTTAATAAGAAGCCTTTACGTCAATGCTCAGTTAAATAATGAACAGAACGGTTACAAATAATGTTCACTTATTAATTTTTCGTACATACGCGATAAGCAAATTTGAATCAGGCTCACCTATTCCTTAAAAATAATCCTTATCTAATAAAATTGTGTTCTCGGGACTTCATCGATCCTAATCTTTCGTAAAAAGACACACAGCACAATATCTAATGTCACGACCTGGTCAGAGAACTCATTTCACTTCACTGTCACTTCTAATTGGTATATTTAACTGTAATATTTTGCTACCATTGTTCACTAATTACCTAATGAAATAACCACAGATAAAGAACGCGAATGAAAATGCGTGAACGATTGTTTATAAATAGCATCAGTTACGGTTTATTTTCTTTGATGTTGAACACCCGACGACCTGTTCTAAACTGCCGAACGCAACACGATGAACATCTTCGACGGAAAATTTAGACAACAATCCCTTGCAACAAGGACGTTTGACACTCAAACAAAAGTGAGAGTATGCCTTTCTTTAGAAAAAGGCAAAAATCATTTTTGTCTTTTAGAAAGGGAAAGGGGCAACGGTTTTTTCGGATGCCTATGAAGCGACCCCCCAGCGAGCAAAACGGAGCCGTTTAATTGTTTTATAATCCTTTGACACGACGGTCTGAACGAACAAAGATGTTGTTCTCGCTTTCTTTAGGTTCGAAACATTTGGAGTCACAATCGCCAGTTTAGCACACAACGTTCGGAGCGAAACGTTAAAAAGAAAACATGACACAAGTTTTTTCCAGATAATCGTTCACGCGTATTCGCTTATTTATCCATCGTTATTATGTTAGGAAATTAGTGAAAAGTGGCAACAAGATATTACAGTAGAAAGTGATAATAAAAAGTGATAATAAACCGACTGCGATATCAGCTATTGTGGGTTGAGTATTATTTTTACGAATAATTACGATCGATAAAACGATGTAGTCACAAGGATCCATTTTCAACCAAACAGAATTATTTTTAATTAATTTTAATTGGTAAGGCTTATTTTAATGGTTTTATGTAAATTTAAAGTTACAGAAATTTCATCTGCTCCACTTCTGTTAATTACACATAATTAATTCTGTTTGTTACTCATAACAAACGAATATGTGAATATTATTTGCAACTGTTCTGTTCATTATTTAACTGAGATTTGACGTAAGGGTTTTTTAATAAAACTTTACTCTGTTCCGGCGCATAGGCACTTGATGATAATCGCGCTCAGTTGCAAGGCTCGAAGCTATCGCCCTCGCTTCTGGGTGCACGTAGTTCTCGCTGGTCCGTGATTTTGCTTAATAATTCAAAAACGAAGCTTCAAACCCTATTTTTGCAAAAGGAAATCTTATTCAGAATCACATCCTCTTCCGCCCCTTTCCGGGAGTTACATGAGTTGTGAGACGCCCTGTATCTATTCGTAGACTCCTGCGGCCCGACTTCCTTTTATAATACTCATTCTCCGCCGTGTCTTCCATTAAATTCCGCTGATTTCTTGAGAAATCGGCCGCGCACCCTCCGCCAACCCTTTACGCCGCTTTCCCTTTACGACCGAACCGGCATGGTGAGTGTCGACACAAGCGGCTCATCGAAAATCGTTCGGTATCCGTTGTCGAACGAAGTGGCCCACGTGACAGGGAAATATAGTAATCCTTATTTTTAACCGACTTCGAATAAAATAATTTTCAGAAAAAAAATACACCGACTTCGAAATGCACTAAAAAGTATAAAATAATTTCTATTTGCTCATGAAGTAATTTCTATATCATTCAATCATACAATTACGTCACAGATATGAATGAAACCTATTTACTCGTTAGGTAGTATATTAAGTACTTTTCAACCTTTTCGGAGGCGGCGCAAAATTAAAAGATTTTCTTGAACATGTCAATCTTTGGACAGCCGAACATAGGCAAAGCTCGTATAGCTATTTTTTTTTTATACATATGTATAACTCGACAGCACGCCGCGAAGTAGGTGTTAGTGCGTATAGAATGTAACTATGGTCTATCTAGATTCATAGAGTATGCGACGGAAAGACTCGCTCGCCGCATATACTATAAAAATAGAGCCCATCTGCCGCAAATTGGTAATTCCCGCGTCGTGGGCTCCGTTTATAGGTTCTTAGATCCATGGCTTCCACATGCGAACGAAGTCAATTCAATTTCATTTATATCAGAAACATTGCGAAATGAAGATGCAGTCGTTACATTTACGTATATTACCAAATATATCTATAATGGTTCGTATTCTTTCTCAGGATTTATTAATTTACAATACGCCATACCACAATCAACTGGTTATTGGCAGCAACGTTTACTGAGGTATTTTTAATTTTGGGCCGCCTCCAAAAATGTTGAAATGTATTTAATATACCACCTACCGGGTAAATAGGTTTCATTCATATCTGTTACGTAATTGTATGATTGAATGAAATAGAAATTACTTCACTAGGAAATAGAAATTATTTTATACTTTTTAGTGCATTTCGAAGTCGGCGTATTTTTTTTCTTAAAATTATTTTTCCACCTTTGACTTTCCGTTTATTTCGCAAGCAGGTCCACGACCGTACTCTTCGACTCGCAGTGATGAACTAAACTTTCGTACTTAAAACACTCACCCCCACACTGCATTCACCCCCATGATGCATTCTAACCCGGAATCATTCTTTCGTCTTCCAAACCGAATCGCTCTCACTCTAAACCAATCATTCAACGATACACGCGTATTTCTCAGACATTCCTCGAACTCGGACATCCAACACGACACTCGACTCGATGATCCAAACATCCTCTCGCAAACGCTACGCAGCATTCACTCGGACTCAGGCAAACAACTCATTATCGCATCTCATTCACACCCAAAATCCTTACGACTAGACTAAATATAATAAATTAGGCAGGGACGTGGCGGCCGCTAAATCGACGCCACACATCAAATCGAGAGACGTTGCAAAGGAATGTAAATATTACTTCATAACCCACATTCGCACACAAACGATTTGCCGACATGTGGCGGCAGAATCAATACATATTACCGTTCCATATACACTTTACGTGGAACACCAGTGTACAATATACAGAATACAAAATACCTTTTTGATAATAACTATGTACCCCTTTTGAACGCTGGCGATCCCGCAGACATCTGGTCACGGATCGAGTCAGCTAGTTCCCGATTGGTTCTTACCTTTCCCAAGCAGCTTGGACTCTAGGTGCTATGGTAAGGATCACTACTTTCGGGCAGATTTTATACACCCGTTATTACAGTGGTGTTTGCCCTTGCCCAGGACTCTTGCTGTTCGACGAATACGACCACAGATCTCCTCGTGCACGTAAGGGCTTTTGGGTATAGGTAAAGCCATTCACTACTGCTCTTGATCTACTGCACCCGAAATTCTCTCTAATTTGCAATCGATAAACTGAATATGTTTGTTTATTATTTAATACTCTAGGTCTTCTTTATAAAGTTTGATTTCTTTAAAAATACTGTATTCCATGTGAAAAAACCTGAAATGCTTTTGCCATAAATTTAAATCTTATTTAAATAAAGGTGTTTTATAGATTTCACAGTGATTTGTTTTTTTGAAGTGAGCTGTATCTCTTATTTTACACAGAGCAATTTTGAGAAACAGTCTACATGAAAAGAGTGTTGAACGCCACGATTAAGAAATTCCACAATTCATGAAATATTTCAAAATTTTGAGTGTTAAATGTCTCAATTCTTAGTTTAGAATACATGGTGTGTTCCGAAAGTAATGCGAATGATTTTTTTTTAAAGGAATTTATTGAAGAATTTTGAGTATTTGTAAGAATTGGTTCAAAGTACTGCCCTTGGGCTTCTACATATTTTTGCCAGCGACTCTGCCATGAACGGTACGCATCCTGGAATGCGTTTTCCGGAACCTCTTTCAGGGGGTCGGTCGCGGCCGCTTGGATGTCTTCTATCGATGAGAAACGAGTTCCTTTTAGGGGTGTCTTGATCCAAGGAAACAAAAAAAAGTCTGCCGGTACCTGGTCAGGACTATAGGGGGGTTGAGGCAGCGTCAACACCTCGTTTTGGGTCAGAAACTCACGTACTCGCAGCGCGTTGTGGCAAGGCGCGTTGTCGTGATGCAGTATCCAGGTACCGGAGATGTGTTTTCTCGTCCTAACGACCCTTTTTCGCAGTCTTTCCAGCACATCCACTTAGTAGGCGGTGTTAACTGTCTGTCCTTCAGGAAGAAATTCTTTATGGACTATTTGACGGACTGTTTTGCTGGTTGGTGGTCGCCCAGAGCGTTGATCGTCGTGAACCTCTTCCCGCCCTTCCTTAAAGGCCTTTAACCACCTCGAAACTTGTGAGTACGACAAAACAGAGTCTCCATAAGCCTCACGAATCATTTAATTTGTCTCCTCAGGAGATTTGTTTAGTTTAGCGCAAAAGCTTTATCGCGTATCGTTGTTCCAATCGTCGACTCCACTCTTTCCGTGATACGGTCACCAAACAGGGGTTCACAAAAATTCAAGTCCTATCCCTTTCACAGCTCGGAGAGCCCTGGGATCGGGTTTGTTAGAAAGCTTAGAGCCCCCCCCCCCATCTAGCCTAAGTGGTCCGATCCCCCTCCGACCAATAGGAGCGGCGCAGGAATTTCGTTCGCATTACTTTCGGAACACACCATGTATATGCAGGATGTCCACCTCATTAACGCATTCTATTCATGAAAATAAAAAAGAATGTTATTCCAATGTAGGTTACACAAAAATTGTTACAAATATACCAGACAACAATGAACTACTTTATTGTTCGATATCACATACATGCTGTTTCTTTCTATGTATCATAATTATACTATACTAAAAGAGGAGCAATAGTACTAAAAATATGAAGTTTACTTTATAAAGTTCATAATATTATTGTTTATATCGTTCGCAACAGGTTGAAAAATTTAAACTCGGAAATTTTGATCTAAAATGTTGAAAAAGAAGCGACTGTCGGTTCGTGGCTAAAACAAATAATATCAAAAGTTTTGCGGATGAGTATACGTAACATCCTACGTCTTAGGTTGTAAACCGTCTAAATATCTTCCGAAAAATGGTTCAGGATCGTTTGAAAATGTTTGGATTTGTATATAAATTGCTATGAAGTGCGGATTTCGACGTTAAAATAAATTAAGTATTAATACCTAAGTGGAATGTTTTATCCCATTCCTTATACTCTTCATACATCAATCTTCCAAATAATTATTCACGTTTTCCTTTAATGTATTCTATTCGTCACAAAAAGTTAAATACATTAAATGATAGAAATAATCACTCCGATCATATTTTAGAAATAAATCTAAATAATAATTTGAGAGGAATGGTTTCCCGAGATATAATAAAAAAGTTATAGAACAGAATGGGTTGTACATAATTCTACAAGATATAGAATTTTCAAGTGATAGTTAACGAGAAATCGAAAATAACTTCTAGAATAACCTAATAGAAGTTTAGTATGATAATTAGAGTGTTTATTAAATATAAAAGAATAAAGAGTATTAAAACTCAGAATGCAATTTTTGCAGAAAAATATGGCAACGCAGAAAAAGACTGCTGTGTAAGAGGATATGAAGCTACAATGTACATTGACCTTAATTTAAATTTGCGTACATCACCAAAAATTGGAAGATGTAAAATTGCGGAAAAAATTTGTTTCAGAATGTGAAAATGATAGATCAACAATTTGAACTCGGGAAGTTATTGCAAAAAAGATTTGTTATAAGAATGTAAAAGTAGAAGTTTAAAAGCACAAAACTTCTTTATAGACATAGTGCGTTTAAAAGAGCAATCAAAAGAGCAAAACCGAAATCGAAGCCGTGATCATAATCGTGTCGTAACCGTAATTCGTGATCGTACCGTATTTGTAGATATCGTCGCATTGTACTGTCGTGCAGTTCTTGCCGTATTTGTTTCGCTCATTTCTTTCGCGGTACTGCTACCCCCGACGCGACGGTTAACGTTTAACTCCTATATACATTAAGGACAAAATAACTGATGTGGCAAATATTCATAATACTTGATCATTATGAATAACCACCAAAAATTATGCAACATAATCAATTTTTGTTTATAAAAAATTACCAGAATGAATGGATATGATAAACACGGAAAGAATATGAGTGAATCAAATGATAATAATGACCTTAAAGACATAGGTAGATGTCAAGTAAGTAAGTAATAATAATTACGTTTACAATCCACTCCATGTTTAAAAAAACGAACAATTTAATTTCCACGCAGCCTACATTACATTAGGTTGCATTATTAGTTACTAGACTAGCATATAATAATTGAGTGTATTTAACTGCATTTTTTTACAGTATGCACTAGTACAATAATGGCACTTCTATAGATACATGTTTTTCTTCTTTAAGTATGCAGAATAATTTTGAGACCTGGACAAATTACTGCATTTTTTAAATTAAGAGTAGAAAAAAAGGACCTAGAGAAAAATGTTAGTCGATTTTCACTGATAATTGTTGGCACTAGAATCTCTCTAAGCTACAAATAAGTTGGTAGCAATATTGAAATATGTATTCAGTTGTTCATTACAGTGTGTCTTTGGTTACCGGCGAAGCACGTTGCCACGTGCATTTATGCATCTTCATCTATATTACCATTATGTATATTATTCAGTAATAAATTTTTCTTTTTTAATAAACTATTCTTTAATTTACCATTAATACGTGTAACTCTGTCAACAATCGAATAATATATATTGATATTTTTCTTTAAGCCGTTATTCGATACAGGCGGACGAGAATTCACACTATCAACAAGAGTGTTTCTCATGTCATACTTTTTTAGCTGTAATTACATTTTCATTACAACCAAACTCTCAAACACAGTAAATAAGCCAAATTCCTCATAGTTTGGAACAGATGACAGCGTCAGTTATGTAATTACTCTATAAGGTTGAAACATTTTCGGTGATAAATAATTATCAGCTCACAAAAACGTACATTAAATTGTTATGGACTGCAGCCAATGAGGAAAAGATTGGTTATGTAACATAAATAAGAAATAGTGAATACGGCATTACCAGTTCCTACTAATGTCATTTTGAGCACATTATTATAAAATACGTTTTTGACATAAAGTGACTACTATCTCGTGAGGTATTCACACCTCCAGGACGTTGGCTTCGTATTTATATATATACGATAATAAAAAGACACGACTGCCTGATGAAACAATTATGTTACATTAAGGAATAGAATAAATGGTGTAATTGTACTTGGAGGGTGTATTGATGTATTCATATGAGAAATAAGATCATAAGAAGTACTACATCATATGGTTTTTTCCTTTATCAGTTTTTTCTATGTTTATTTAGAAAAGAATACTAGTTAAATACTAATCGCAAATGCATGCTGTATACTTTTCTGTAAATTCAATTTTGCACATCGACAAAGATAGTACAGTACTGATTCGTAATAAGCAACTCGCCAGACCCGAGCGAGTTGCTTATTACGAATCAATGTAGAATTAGATGAATGAACGACAGAATCGCTATGCATCAGAGTGAGAAAAAAATATATATGTTCTGTCCTCTTTCCACTAAACTGTTCGGTCGTCCGTGAAAATTTATGACTTCTTCGGTTTCACGGACCTCTCACTCTTTCACGGATCTCTCACTCAGCGGCCGACTTCAAACAAAGAAGAGGGGATAGAAATTTGCTTGTTACGAATCACAAAACTGTTGCTTGTTACGAATCAATACTGTATGTAGATTCTTCTAATATCTACGGAATACACATCTTACTTTAATATTTCTAAACAGTATAACTTATTTTTGGACATTTAAAGTTTGTTACTACTACATAATTATTCCCGTGGTACATTATATTATATATTAAATCTATATATTATATTATATAGGGTGTCTCACAACTCATGTAACTCCCGGCAAAGAATGGTAGAGGACGTGATTCTGAACAAGATTTTCCTTTGAAAAAATGGGATTTGAAGCTTCGTTTTTGAATTATTAAGCAAAAACACGGACCAATCAGAGCGCGAGGATTTGGTGTGCCCAGAAGCTAGAGCAAAAGGTTCGAGCCTAGCAGCTGAGCACGATCATGATCAAGTGCTTACGCGCCGGGACAGTGTAAATGTTTAATAAGAAGACCTTACGTCAAATCTGAATTAAATAATGAACAGCACAGTTACAAATAATGTTCACTTATTTGTTTGTCATAAGTAAGGAACAAAATTAGTTATGCGTAATTAACAGAAGTCGAGTAAATTAAATTTCTGTAACTTTAGATTTACATGAAACTTATAAACCGTTAAAATAAGACTCACCAATTGTTTAAAAATAATCCAGCTTGATTGAAAATGGATCCTGGTAACTAGTTCGTACTATCGATCGTAACTATTCATAAAAATAATACGCAACTTTACAGCACTATCATTTTTTATTATCATTTTTTACTGTAATTTTTTGCCACTTTTTAATAATTTTGCTAACATATTAACGATGGATAAACAAGCAGAAACGCGAGAATAATTAAAATAACTTCTGTGATTTTTTCTCTTTCGTGTCATTAGTAAATTAGTGAACAGTGATAATAGAATATTAAGGTTAAAAATACCGATTAGAAGTGCCAGTGAAGTGAAATGAGTTCTCCGACTAGGTTGTGACATTAGATATTGTGCAGTATGTCTTTTTACGGAAGATTAGGATTGATGAAGTCACGAGAACACAATTTTACTATAACAGAATTATTTTTAAACAATAGGTGGGGCTGATTCAAATTTGCTTATCGTGTATTCACAAAAAATGAATAAGTAAACATTACTTGTAATTGTTCTGTTCGTTATTTAACTGAGTTCCTATGTAAAAACTTCTTATTAAACGATGGGATTATTGCGAGGTGTTAGAGTTTCATACAGACAAGGTTTACAACATGACAGAAGAAATTGGTCACTTTTGAATTCCATAGTTTATTA
The DNA here is from genome assembly GCF_050947335.1 of Megachile rotundata. Taxonomy (NCBI): domain Eukaryota; kingdom Metazoa; phylum Arthropoda; class Insecta; order Hymenoptera; family Megachilidae; genus Megachile; species Megachile rotundata. Next base: position 2,252,160 of record NC_134992.1, read on the forward strand.
TCCGTACTATCTGTGTGCCAGCACTACGATAGTACGTGACATTTTAGTTTTAGCAAAGGCATTTATAATCATGCACTAGTTTATAGATTTTTTCTGCTTCAGTGGCACAGACCATGTCATAAACATTTTGGGAAAACCCATACTTTCCACGGAACGCCGCCCTGCCCCGTAGGAACTCCTGTTTCCCTTCCAGAAAAGTAGCACGCCAAGGGCGTAATGGAAGGGAGAACAGAGGTGTTAAATAGGCCAAAAAATGCCAAAAAGACCAAAGAGCAAACATAGAACAAGTCAGAGCAACATTAGAAGTACTGATTAGAGTTAGAAAAGTTATAGTTCAAACATCATTGCTGAATGCTTAAATTCACAATTACAAAGTTAAAATTTCACAAATACGTTCACACACACGCACATATATTTCCATTATCATACACACAAATAAACTGTTTTCTTTTTTTTATTATTAACCAGTGTTAATTAAACCTTCTTATGGCCCCAATCCGTGTAAATTGGGTGGTCCTTCGACAGTACATTAAACAGCACAAAGTGCAATATTCAGAGTCTTGACCTTACCCTAACATGAGGAAAAGGCAGGTGATCGTGCTCGCACTCCGTCGCCAGGCACGAAGCTGTCGCTCCCGCTTCTCGGCGCATGTAATCTCCGCGCTCTGATTGGTCTACGTTTTTGCTTAATAATTCATAAACGAAGCTTCAAACCCTATTTTTGCAAAGGAACATCTTGTTCAGAATCACGTCCTCTACCACCCCTTCCCGGGAGTTACACGAGTTGTGAGACACCCTGTATATTATATTATACATATAGTATATTAAATAATAGTACAAATGAACATTCTTCACCATTTTGAGAAAAACAAGTTAGTCATTAAGATGATACAAAAGTTGTTATAAAAAAGTAGCCATCATCTTGGTTACGTCATAGGATGGAACACATAAATTGTAAGAACCTGTATTGTCATATTGGTACTATATTTATTGTTGAATTATTTTATACAGACAATAGCGAATTTTCGTCTGAGTGTCGTCGTACAATTCCATAGGCGCGCCTGATCTCGTAAAGTGAGGTCAGGTATTCCATCAATTATTGAGTCCACTATTTCCTCATCTGCTACTGGGACTCTATTCAGCAAAATTAACTTGTCATGGAAAAATTCACTAAAATTTTCATTGAGAATCTACCTTCTCGATTTAAATTTACTGCGAGCCTCCAATCTGCTCTCTCGATTATCGAACATTGCTTCCATACGGTTCAATAATTCAGCTGTGCTGACTTCCAAATACTCTGTCCTGGACTGAAACCAGCATAAAGCCTTTCCCTTCAGTTTTGAACAAATAAGGATCCTTGATAAATTATCGTCCAGGTTGTAGGTGGACACAAGCAAATTCAGCTGTTCCTTCCAAATTTGGGAACATTGCTCCTCACCGCTAAACTCCGGTAACAATTCGCTAATATCACAAATGCTTGAACTTGCCCATCTCTCTGATTCTTGACTCGGGGCAGAAGAACGTGGTAAGAGCTCATTTTCCGCTGTAATAATTGCAGTTCACATTGCATCAATTCTCGTTCCCGATGTATAAGCTGCATCTCCATACGCAGGAACAGATCAGGAACTTCACTTTTTCAGACATCGCAAGTTCAGCACTTCGGAAAAATAATAGTTACTTATAATAAAAACATCAAAGTCACACAGAAAACAACCAATACACAGAACGTCACAAAAAATATTACAAATAAAGTCGTAAGTTGTAAGAATATTACAAATAACACAGAATGTTATGAATAAATTCACACAGAAAGTTCACTAATAACGTCACACAGAAATTCGCAAAGAGAGTCACACAGAATACGAACTATAATTGCACAATTTCCACAAAATATTCGGATCTTTATTCCACTTCTGAAATTGTAAGGATGGCTATACTTCACACTGAATAAACTTTTACAAATAATGTTATCATCGTATTTCTCTCTTCGCATTCTCTGAAAAAGTCTTTTACAAAATGCCCCGTTCTCTGGCTTTCCCGAAGGTTTTAACACTTCACATTTTGAGGAAATCAATTTCTCGAAACTATCATCTAACGAGAGAGTGAAAGTGACCAGGTTCCAATCCTCGTCGAAGTTTCTGATTTATGGCAGCTCTCAAATGAGTTTGGCCATCATCACTGTCAATTGTACGCTCGCTCTTATAACGCAGAGATATAATGCAGGATTATTATTACAGCTACACGAACCCCAACGAGTTATCTTTTAATATAGCAAGAGGCATACACCTATAATATCCGGCTTTTGTGAAAATTGCTTAGAAATTTATTCACCTCTAGAGCTAGGAATTTTCAAATACGTAACTAGTTCAATTGTATTTTTAATAAGAAATTTGGATATATTAATGTATATGTCAGTATTCATTTCTTCGATTGTTTACCAATTTGTAACGACTCTGGAACCTAGGTTTAGATAGTTACTAGCGCTAGGAAGGTAAGGAGCGGCTTTTACCAACTGAACGACTCATTTTGGAAAATAACTAAATGTAAAGATTGTGGGATTCGTGTGGTGTGCGGTTAAGGAGTGAAATCCACAGGTCAATATCTTTCAACAATAAGGTTTATTCAATAAAATAATGAAGATGATGAATTTAACAAATAACAACAAAATATGAAAAGTATACTGGTTTGATCAAAAGAAACTAAATAGATTTTGATATAATATTAATAATAGAAATAATAGAACTTGGCAAATTAAACAATACGTAGTAGGTATTTGTGATTCTAACAAAATGACTCTCGCTAGTTAATACTTTATATTATTTCGTTCCTAAGTCTAATTTCGGATGAAGCTAACTTCGCTTTTATATAATTAACTGAATTCGGTTTTCTATAAGATTTGATTCTCGGTTTCGAACGCTATCGCAATTACAAAGTTTATCTTGATTAATACGTTTGTAGTTTATATAATGAATTATTCTTTTATGAAATTAATAATATTAGCGCGTTATAGTCTATCGCAGCGAGGAACATGACCTAAGTGTGATTTTCTAAGTGTACCTAAATACGCTTTCGCAAAGTTAGACAGATTAATGATTTTATCTGATATCTAACGCGGTGTAGTCGACTACGGAAATTACGCTGATGACAGAACAATATTCTTTTACTAATTCAAGTTCAAAATTTGTTTGAATCTAAATGAATTATTTCCTCGGAACAATTACTCTTTTAATCTGGCTCGACAACTAATTGTCCATGACCCTTTTTGTCAAAACGAACACTGACAGCCAAAACCAGATCGCTTAATTGGGGAGCCTGTTGTTCACTGGCTACTAGAACGACCCAACGATACAGGAAAAGGGTGAACAGTATAAGTTCAATAAGGTAGCAAATCAATTGATTCTAATATAAAATCGTAATTGCTGAACTGCCACCCAAAAGACACGGGCTTCAGAGACCAAGCCGCTCAAATGGGGAGCCTGCGTTAGCTGGCTACGAAACTACCCAGAGCGAACTCCGAGAATCTGACGGCGCGTTAGCAATCCGACGTAAAATCAAATTTGAGTAGCTGAGAGCTATCGTTTTGATATCTTAGCCTTTCTTGGCGCTAAATATAGCACTCTCCTAAAGGAGTTTCAGATACGAGACCGTTTGAATGGGGAGCCTGTTGTTCACTGGCTACTAGAACGACCCACGACCAAGTATCGAAATGGCGTATACCCGCTTTACCAGTCAAGTATTAAGAATCGTTGCGGCTCTTCACAGCGAAAACTGTTCCGGTTATACTTATCTGAAGACTTCTAGCTGGCTCGACTTCGAAAACTGTTCTGCGATTTTGGCGAGCTCCGCTCGGCCTTTTATACTCGCCAGCCTGGCGAATTCTCGGAAAACCCCCATAACGTCGAAATATATAATTGTCTTATAAATTCGTAATTAGACATTAATTGTACAAACGAACGGTTTAATTACATTATAAATATCGCATTCTACATTATGGTTTACATTTCTGATATAAAAATAGTAATTTAATAGTGTTTTAATGAAATTGCATTTTCTATCCTTTTCTACGTACTACGCACGACTTCTATACGGTTCGGAGCTAGATGTATAAGCATAGGATGCTTCTAGAACATTCCATTGAATAATATTATAATTTACAACATATATTGCAATAAACTAACGTTTGACTTTAATTCTGGATAACATAATATTAGTACGCTTGATATGTAGTAACTGATTTGTTTAGCTAATAGTTTTTGATAATTAATAATATCGCAATTGTAAAATGTATTTCTATCCTTCTCTAAGACTACGCGAGAATTCCAGGAAATTCGGGGCGAGCTTCGCGGCACGTAAACACATAGCATTGCGGAATTTTCCTTATAGAATTATATATTTATTACCGACAGTTTACTGAATTCTTATGATACTCGATTTGTCTAATGTCGCGGTCGGTAAGGGAGAAATACAGTCGATAATTGAAGAAATGACACTGCAATAAAAGTTTGAAAATTCTTCAGGGATGTTACAAATTATTGAAGTGAAAGAGAAACGTATAGCAATTCGTAGTATGTTTGGGGGCGTTGTGACGTTGCATAAACAGATAGCATCACTGTTTCAATAGCCTAAATTGATTATGTTTTAGAATGCAACGCCGGAAAGAGCGATCGCATTCTTGCGATTTAGCGTGGTACCAGCATTCTTTTTACCACTTTCCTCGCAAGCGAGTAAATTAAAGACTACGTGCCACAATTTTCTGAAGTTTCTAGCGTTTCTTCGTTCGTTCTTATCTCTTTATCTCGTAATAAATGCTTTACAAACATCCACTCGTCCCATGGATGTATCGCAGTCTGCCGTGTATTTAATAGGATTATTTCTGGCAATTTAACGTATAGGCATTAGCATAGCTAAATCCCATAATATACGAATAAGACATTTCTTTTATCTAATTAATAGGCTATGAACATAACACGTAAAATATAATGCAATGCGTTGCGTAAATATACCAAAAGCCTTTGATGTTATTAATGTGAGTTTTCAGTTGACAACTACTTCAGTTGACAACTACCAATAATACTCTAATTTACAGCGTTTGAACAACAAATTATAAGTATAAAAAAAGTTTGGCGTATTAATGTAAATATTCACTTCATTTGCATAAGAATTATGTAATTTTCAGACGTTCCAGGAACGTGCGAATTGTTTAAAGTAAACTATTTTATCGTGTTGTACGTGTACAAAAACACGAAATTATCGTCTTTACATCATATATTCCATCGAAAATTCGATATGACTTACTATCAATAAAATTTTTTACAATATTGTCCCCTATATTCATCCATGTGTCCGTTATTACAAACTTTTGATTTATTTGCACTTGAATATGTACAATTATTTAGGGAAGTCGTTCGTACTGATATTCCGACAAATTTTCTATGGGATTAACGTCAAGAACACGCGTTAGCCAATCTAATAACGAAATATTACTGTCGGTAAATGATCATAATGTATATGCAGATTTATGAACTGATGCATTATCGTGCATGAAAATTAAATTTCCATTGTGTTGTTCTATCATCCAATAGGGCCTTAAATAATTTTCAAATGTATTCATATAATTATTACTGTCTATTTTGTGGAGAACAAATGCTACGGAGGATTTTACATAAATCGAGAAACACGGTCAATTCATAACTGAATTACCACGGATTTTGCGTTCCAAAAAATATTTTACATCTTTTCATAAATTCTGCCAATATAAATTAAAAACATCTGATCCGTTTATACATGATTAATTTTGTAACGTCACTAAGTATAAGCTAGAAAAACAAGCTATAACTACAAAATATCCGTTTCTTATACAATAAACATTTTTCTAATGTTTTTTTCATCTTACTAATAGTTCGCTTTATTAAATGAAAGTCTCGATTTATTGAGAATATGGTTTATTTCCTTTTTTTAAACCATTTTTCCACCATTACTTTGTCCATAACATATGTTTACCTAAAATCTCAAAATATTTCTTCTGAAAAGTGTTATGTATGATCAGTCATTAATTGCAAAAGTACCAACATTTTTCGATCCATTGCACATCTTTTATATCAAGATTTTCATACAATGAGATTATTTAATTTTTTCCTCATTTAAGAACAGCCAGTATTTCTTCTTAATTAATTAAAAAATAATATTTGACAAATGTATGTGTATTTATTGCAGTAGTACGTAGGTATGTAAAATAATATATGCATATTTTATTTTTAATTGAATACTACGCGAGACATTTTCGCATAATTTCTAAAATTTACAGATTACTTTAAGATATGATAACACGAAATTATAGTATTATTTTACAATATCATAATATGATTTTTTTTAAATTTATTGTTTAAGAAACTAAAAGAAGAAGTCAAGAAACATTCACGTTTTTGAAATATTTTATATTAACATTAAATTGTGACAACTTTTTAATGGAGTCTAATTCTGTTCTTTTCTATTAAACTGGAAACATTAAATATCTTACGAAAAACAGATGTAATGAATTCTTCATTCATTTACCTACGTGCTCGTCGCATCCAAATATGATTAATCGCATCAAATATGAATCTTAATATACTTGTTTACTCAACTACGTTTAATAATATTTGTTCTGATTCCATTTTGGGATTTCTCTAAACAACTTATCAAATGCTTTGACGACCCTCTTTTAATATTTAATATTGGGACCAAACTTATACTACGTATTACAGTATTGCCTCGAAACAAGCAACACGCTTAGGACCGGCCAGTTGCTTATTTCGAGGGTGGTATGCTATTCGGCTTGCCTTTGTTCCCGAGCGCGCCGACGGTAGCGGTAAACTATAAAGTAATCGGTCGAATAGCGATGTTATTCTTTAGACGAGGACAGAGCATAACATGCTTTCCCTTTTTAATACTAGTAAAAATTCGTGAATGGAGCATGTACATAATACATATTGCCTCGAAACAGGCAACAGTTTCGAGCCTCGAAATTAGCAACTGGCCGATCCCGAGCGAGTTGCTTGTTACGAATCAATGTAGAATCAAATGAATGGATCACGCTCTAATTCCTAACTTGTCACACTTCACCTTATTTTTTTACAATTATGTGAATATCAGTATACAGCTACATATGTATGTGTTGTGTTATTATTGTGTATTGTATATGTATAATTCATATAGTATTATTATATTGTATATTCTATATACTGCATTACACTTAAATAATGTTTCATTTGATTGTTAAATAGATTTATTAAAATTATTAACTAGGCATTAAAATTAAAAAAAAAACAAACCAGCACTATAATTTCAGAAAATATATTTTTCGTAATACTCCAAAATCGCTATGTGTTAGAGTGAGAAAACAATACATTTATTAAACTTAAATAATTTTTCCACCAATTTTTTTTTATTTGTGTTATATAAATTAATTAAAATTATAGGTAAAAATATACCTGAAATTATTGATCATTGTCAACCATTAGATTTAAAAAAAAAAACATTGATATAATATAATTTCGGAGAATATACTTTTCATAATACGACAGAATCGCTATGCATCAGAGTGAGAAAACAATACATATGTTCTGTCCTCTTTCCACTATACTTTTCAGTCGACCGTGAAAATTTATGACTTCTTCAGTTTCGCGGACCTCTCACTCGGCGGCGGACTTCAATCAAAGAAGTGGGGATAAAAATTTGCTAATTTCGAGGCTCGAAACTGTTGCTTGTTTCGAGGCAATACGTACTGTGGTCAAATAAATGAAAAAACTCCATATAAACTTATATCTGAAAATGCTGTTTTAAAAAGATACAACCACTCATACATTTACTCTTTAATTAAAAAATATAGTCAATAACATTTTAAATTTGATAGTACATATACATACACAATCACGGCCGCCACTATATGGAGTGTCAAGAAAATAGTTGACCAAATTTGGATATATTTTACTCTTCCTAAGGATAAAAAAGTGTTATTTGTGCATATACAATAAAAATTTTTCGTTTTCCGACTGCGGTGGAATTTTACAAGAATATTTAACGCATACTTAAAGAAATAATTGACAATGATTTCCTTCTGATTTAAACTTCTCTTTGGGACTGCATTTATTTTAACTCTTTTTGTATTCCATTGTAACAAATTCTGACAAGATATAACTTTTGAACTAATAGATTTACAAATTTTGTATATAATAATTTCAAATTATTATATTTTGTCCACATTCATTGAATATTATCAGATTAAGAGAAAAGGTAAAAAAGAAATTATGTCCTCGGACAAAATTTTATCTTCTTTCTACAACAATGCATTTCTCATACCAATAGTTTGTAAACTAACAAATACATTAACAAATTTCTAGCGTATTTTGAATTTTCTACATTCAACAATAATCGAAATATTATTATTTCCGTGTTATATCTATAATATTATTATAAACTACATTTATCCACTTTGAAGTGGTGAAAATCGCCCTTAAAGTTGGACTTGACAAATCTATTTTCCCAAATATCTCGGGAACTATTAAACCTAGACAAAAAATTCAAAATGGAAATTTTTCGGTCTTCGAAGGCTAGTAATATGGCGTAAGTGAATTTTTGGAAAACTTATTTGTTTAAAAAATATGTTAAAAATTAATATTGAATAAAATTTGACTAAAAATTAAGATGTCAGTATGAGTCGAAGTGTAATAATTTGGACTATATTTAGCTATACGAGAAAGAAACTAGCATACTCTACATCAACAAAAATTGATTGCGAAGGTACGTATAAAATATTGGAGAATGTTTTAATTCCATTCATGAGACAATCAGATTTTGAGGAATGGATATAATTACAGAATAATGTAATTATACACAGTCGAATGTTCACGGAAGCATGGTTCCAGATCGAAAGTTAATGCAGTAGTTTGCTGGATTTCTTGACTTAAACTCAGTTGAAAATCTTTAGGGAATTCTAGCTTGTAAAGTATACACGAATACGAAGTACATAGTACGCTACCATTTTGAAGCTCAAAAACTGCATGAAGCAAGCTTGGAGTAGTATACACCGGATGTTGTTATGAAACCCTTGGGAGCCGATAAATTTTTAAAAGGGATTAATAATATTTAAAAGATGAATTATGGAGTGGTAGCTGAATATGCACCGGAAATTTATCGGCGTAATCAAGATTCCATCGATTATAAAGATATGTATTAATGAAATTGATAATTAAATGTTTATTTAAATAAAATAAAATGAAGTAAATAAATACATGGTAAAAATATGCTAAAATTATTTTAAGCATTTTTTAATAATAATACATTTTGAAAGTTAAATATATTTTATTTAAAACATATAGGTTTTATTCAGTAATTGCAATATCAACACAAAAATATAAGAAGACACAACTAAACAAAATTCGATGAATACAAAACCAATAAACTACAGCAACATTTTGTTCATATTCATAGTCTAATTATTATTTTTAAGTTATTTATATATAATTATTTGTATTATGATTATGTTGTATGTTGTAAATCAATCTTTTAAAAGGGTAAGATGTAAGTAAAGGGTTGGGAATTTTCGATGTAGATAAACTTTCGAAGCTTCAGTTCAAAATGAACGATGGAATTTTTTAAATAATTCGTAAAAACGGAGGAAATAAGTGTTATTAACATATTATAACCGTACGACAGGGTTGCTGCTACGGTAACATAATTGAAGGGGTACGTCGTGACGGGCCCTACCAATTTCGTTGTAAAGTTTTCCACGAAATCAAAGGCAATGCCAGCGGCGAGTGATAGAGACACCGAGGAGTCGGGGTGGAATTATTTCCAATCGTAGATTTTCGAAGTGATCAGCTAATTTCGAGGAAAACGACTTTGCGTAGACAATTCGGAGTTCGTGATCGTGAAGCGGTCAACAAAAAGGGCGCAACGAGTTCATCAGAGTGTTGATTTGGTCAACTCTCTTCGGCAACGGTCGTTCCTAAGCCGGTTAAGAATGCGTGTTTTTGTGTGAGGTACATTCGTTTCTATTTGTTTTCCGTGAATCGAGATATGTTCATTTCTATTTGAATTGCACGAATCGAAATATGTTCGTTTCTATTTGTATTTCGCAAATCGAGGTATGATTCTTTCGTTCATGTTCGTCGGCATGTATTAGTTATAGGCAACAGAAATAAATAGGATTGTATAAATGATATTCAACTCGGAGACCACTGATTTTCTTAATTATTGAACTTCCACAAAATGTACCCGTCGCACGCAGGGCGGACGGTTACAATATAGATATGAAGTAAAGATTTTAACTGTACATTATAAATATAACATAATATTAAGTGATGCGATGAAAATTTTGTATATCGTTTTCGTTAAATTAAATGTTTTCTAAACTAATTTTTAAAATAAGTGCATGCTTTATTTAAAGCTAATCAAATCTCTTTTTAATACATTTAATATTGCGGTACTAAATGCAGTTCATATTCTTTTAACAAATAAACAATTTCTAATAAGTATGCACAATTATGGAAAATTCATTGATTGTACATAAACTTTTGTAAATAACTATTTAGCGTTTTATCGTACGTATAGATGACTGTTCGCGCTGAAGGTTGTAACGAGGCATATTTTTAAGCCTCGTTACGAGTGGCCACTAGGCCCGCCGGCCTCTCTCCTCCGCCCTGCCAACCCCTCGCGGCGGGGCGTATGCAAGGAGTGCGTGTTTTGTTGTAGTTCTCGTTTTTTTTTGTTATTCGCGCGTTCCTTTTCCCCCCGGCACCGGCACGAAGACCAGCGGCCCAGCGAAGAGGCATCCGCGGCCCCGGGCGCGGGGAAAACCCCAACCGGAGAGATGGAAGCGCGGGACGGGGCCCGAAGATCACCGCCGCCTGCTGACCGGTCGCCGAGCCACCCGTCCACCTCCGCGGGGGCGACCGGCAGCCAACACCGAGGGACGCCAGGCCTGGGGACGAGCCACCCCAGCTGCCACCCGAAGGGGCCCCAGGACCTGGCCGAAACACCACGTGGCCCATCCCTGGCACCGAAATCCTCGGGGAGGGGGAACTCCGCGCACCTAGGACCCGAGCCGCGGATACGGAAAAAAGAAGCCAGCGAGCCGTGGCGCGAACGCGATATTCTCCGTCTTCCGGATATATATTTCTTTTTTGAGTTCCTTTTTATTGTGTGTGAGAGAGAGAGTGGGTCCGCTGACGGCCACGTACGCCGCCCAGGACAGGCTGAGAAAAGGTAGGACCTTTGCTTTTTTCTTGTTTGTGAGATCCAGAAGCGTGTGTGCGAGCGTGTGTGCGTGTGGGTGGTTCCTGGCAATAGGACCACCAGCCCCGGCGACGAGGACCCTAGGGACCGTATTCGCGGAATATCTTTCTATTGATCTGTGTTTTCCGGTTCCGCGATTCTGGGCCGCTGACCCCAGTTCGGGTCACCATTTTCCTTTTTCTTGTATTTTGCTTTTATTGCTTTTGTTGTCCACGACCCCCAAGAGGGCGTGTTCCCCTAAGGCGTACCACACTTTTCTTTTCTTTTTTTTCCCGATTTTGTATCACTTGCGTATACCGTGAGCCCTCGTGCCGCGATATCCTCACCGCAATTAGCGAACGCGACCCTGTTCCTTTTCCGAACATTGTACCACGAAGGGCTCATTCTCGTTGTTCTCGAAGGGCTAGCTTCGGCCCACAATAAAGCCAAATTTATCGTAGCTACTCGCGGATTCTCTACTCCTTTTCTGTCCCCCCGTGAGTACCGCTCCCGGAAGAGCGGCCGGAAGGGCGATTCCCCCGGACGCGTGCATTGCACTGGCGCCCCTTTAAAGAAATCGTCCGTGGGTGTGCGTATCGGGACGTGGAGGACCGCTTTCCTTGGCCGCCCTCCACCTCAGGGACTTTTCCTTTCGTCCCTCCCACCGATCCGTCACAAGGTATACATGAAGCGAAAGTCGAAATTTGAGTAGTTCAAGCACATCAATTGGTTAGATTAAATTGGATTTGTACATTTGTGCAATCTACAAACTTCATATGCGCAGTCGAATTTCTACCAACAGACTGTTAGGTATGTGTAAATAGGAGTTTGAAGTTCGCGTAATCTAAAAAGGTTGACGTAAGTAAAATCTGTTCTGTGAGATAATTTGCATAAAATTAGAGCAAATAGTTGGGCCTGTAAATAGATGTTAGAGACTGGTGCATACTCATTATGACACTAGCATGCTGCACAACTTGAGCCAGTGAAATGTATTTTTGGATTTGTATAGTCCATCTATTTACTAGCAATTTCAGTGAAAAAAGCAATACTGTAGGACAGTGGAAACGGTTGTGCCGCGAACGTACTGCGAAAATTCGAGAACGAAAACATAAACCGTCGTCGAGCAAATTCGTTGCCGGCGAGCGTGTCGTTCCGGGTATGGGTGCGAGTGCGAGAAAGAGTGTGAGAGAGAGAGAGAGAATGAAAACGCGGCGAACGTTGAGAAACGATCGCGAGGCTTCGAGCAACCGAAGACTCGCGAAACGTTCGAATGCCGAAATTCGGGAATGTTCGATCGACAAGTAAATATAAGGGTGTGTCCGCGGTGCGAACGTTAGAAGCTAGAAGCTAAGAGAGAACAACGAGTGCGCGACGATTACGAATACGATCTTTACGGTTACGATTACGGATCACGATTTACGGATTACGATTTACGGCTTACGATTTGTGGACTTTTGGACTACGATTTGTGGACTTTTGGACTTTTGTGTATTTTGTAGCTCGTGCGTGCGTGTGTGTGTGCGTTCGTGAATTTCCGTGTACTCTTCATTACTGTTTTTATCGTGTACTTCAATAAAGGTTTAGTTCTTGTAAATACTAATCCTACAATACTTCCCTTAATTTACGAACTTATTCTGTTTACTGAAAATATTATTGTATCATAACGAAATTATTAATAAGCACGTTATTTTCATGTTATTTATAAACTCCACTTTGTGATTTTTTAAATCAACTGTTCTGAAACTAACTTTCTTTTGCGCCTATTTTTTGTACCCATTTGTTATTCTTTTCGTCTTTATACGGCTTATTTTAATTCAATATTATTCATTTTAGTTGATTTTATGAGATTAAAGATTCTTGGAGAATTTCGCAGTTTCGTGGAAGTATTTGAGGAAGAATTGCCTAAATTATTGTAATGAAGGTATATTATGTTATATTTCCTATGTGGTACTAACTCGTTTATGAGGTTAGGTTGCACTGTAACTTGATACTGAAAATGCTTACTTATAATTTGATAGGATACTCATCTCGAAGAGAGGACTGCAATTTCAATTTTATTGAATTTCAGATACAGTGGATATTTTATATAAGCAAATCTTTCGGGAGTGAAGTTGTGCTTATATCGTACAGGTCCTGCATTGATTGATGTCTTGCCGAACGTAGAAAAGGACAGAAGAGAAAAATATCACGGTCGCCGTTTGCGTATATCGTAAAGGTGCTACATTTCGAGCGATGGAGACCGAACGTAAACAAACAGTGACCTACTAGAAGGACACTCCTAATGCAAAAATAAAACTTTTTTATTTTTTATTTTTTTTTGTTTAAATTTTTTCCATCATATTTGTAACATTTTTCTCATTAAAATGAGACCAAACACGACATACTTCGGGACATATTTACTTGTAATTTCAAGTGTTACGCGTACATCGATGATTTTACTCTAATAAGATATTGGAAGTAAATATAACTCAAATTACGTCATGTTTGGTCTCATTTTAATCAGAAAAATGTCACGAATATGATGGAGAAAGTTATATAAAGAAATGGATGGAAAATAAAAAAATTAGCAATGCTCAAGTATTGCAAACAATCGAACAGACTTTTGATCTTTGCCGACTGCCACGATCGTAGCGTCTCTTTCTTTTTGACTCTGTTCGGCCGCGAACCGAAGCCTTTGTCGCGATCAAGGAATTTACAACAGGGTTCAAGTGGTTCGGCGCGCGGACCGTCGTGAACCGTTCATACCTCGAAATACGGGTCACCGAGGACCCTTTTGTCTCTCAAACGTGCGTGTCATAAATCAGCTAACAGCTGTACCTCTCTCTTTAAACAGTTTTTGACGAACAAAAAGCATAGAGTTCTTTCTAACCGTTACCTTCGGAAACGCGAGGGTATTTAGGCGATCTTTCGTACAACAAAAATACAGTCGAACGTTGAAGCTTACACGGTTCGGATCGAGAGTCGAAGAAGTCAATCGTGACTTAGAAGTTTCCGCGTAACGCGACGTAGCATAGCCAATGCAGGGTGGTTCGGAAATCATTCACAACACCATTCGAGCGAGACCCTGCACTCCTCGAATGGGCCACGGTAGGGTGGTTAAATCATACATCGCACACTGTTCGGGGAGTCCTATACTCCTCGAATGGGCCACGGTAGGGTGGTTAAATCGTACATTACACACTGTTCGGGTGAGTCCTACACTCCTCGAACAGGCCACGGTAGGGTGGTTAAATCATACATGATTCGAGTGAGTCCTACACTCCTCGAATCGATCATCGTGAATAATCTCACGCAACGTGAATTATCACGCGAATCGAACAACGCTGAGCGAGACTCTGTTCTCCTCAAATCGAACCACATTGAGCGAGACCCTGTTCTCCTCCAATCGAACAACATTGAGCGAGACCTTGTTCTCCTCATTCAATACGCAATCAACATAACGTACACATACTCGTACACATTTTCACCGTAGAGTCATTAACGAAACATATTTTTGTAAGGGGTTTTTTATGCCGCAAGGCTTTTTCCCCTAATTCGAATCGCTAGAGCCAATAAACGATCACGACTTTTCAGGCTCAATTGTGTCTAAACAATTTTTATTTACCCTCTTCCTCAATCGAATTCATATATTCCTTGAAACACGAAATTTCTCCATGTTGGACAGATTTCGACGATACAGACTCGCTATCCTCTTCGACGTGAGAAACTTTTATCGTCAATTAAACCAGTAAATATAGTCTAAATTATGTCGTGTTTGGTCTCATTTTAATCGGAAAAATGTCAAGAATTAATTGGTAAAAGTTTGATAACGAAAAAGTCAAAAATAAAAAAGTTTTATATTTGCATTGGTATTGTCTCACGGATACACTAAGGCCCGGGTCACGTTACATTTCCCGGCGAGCGAACCTCTGGCGTCTCGAGGGGTCTTCCCCCCAGTGGTGGGGATAACATTTGTGCTTATATCGGAAAGGACATTTTTGCTTGTATGGAATGAACACTGTATATTGAAGAGTCGCGGTTCTCAACCTCTTCATATATGCGTGCCATTATCCGCAAAGAAACGCGTGCTGTGCACAGAAATTTCAGAAATATTATACCCTGGAAAGTATAGTAAATTTCTTTACAAAGTAGAAGTTCTATCACGTCTTGAGTTTTGAATAGTATAATTAATTTATGAATAGTAAAATTTAAGAATTTGGAAATTTGAATACATATTGTAGCGTCGTAGTATGTATTCTACAGTTAGGATCCAAAACCCCAAAATTTCATTCCCTTTCATCCTATTTCAGAATTTAAAAACCAGAGAATTTGGAAATGTCGAAATTTTCAAATTCGTGCGTATAATCTCCAAAATCAAAAATAACTAATACAGTAAATATTCTATATAAGCAAATCCTTCGGGTCTGAGGTTTTGCGTATATCGTACAGGTCCAACATTGATTGATGTCTTGCCGAACGTAGAAAAGGACAGAAGAGATAAAATAATTTTAAGAAAAAAAATACGCCGACTTCGAAACGCACTAAAAAGTATAAAATAATTTCTATTTCCTAATGAAGTAATTTCTATTTCATTCAATCATACAATTACGTAACAGATATAAATGAAACCTATTTACTCGTTAGGTATTATATTAAATACATTTCAACCTTTTCGGAGGCGGCGCAAAATTAAATAACATATTCAAAATAATCTTTTAATTTTGCGCCGCCTCCGAAAAGGTTGAAATGTATTTAATATAATACCTAACGAGTAAATAGGTTTCATTCATATCTGTTACGTAATTGTATGATTGAATGAAATAGAAATTACTTCATTAGGAAATAGAAATTATTTTATACTTTTTAGTGCATTTCGAAGTCGGCGTATTTTTTTTCTAAAAATTATTTTATTTCACGCTTTTTATCGGCCGGCAAGACGTGTTTGTAGAAACAGTAGAAAATCGGCGACTGCATGTTGACTCATACACCACCAGAGACACGAAGGCGTACGCAGAATTCGATATATTAGTAACAATAGTTTTTCGCTAATAACTCAAAAACTAAAGCTTCCCCTTAATTGCGGATAAGGAAAAAGTTGTTCAGAATCGTGCCCCTGATAACATCTTAAAAGGACATTAAAATCGTCCAAAGTTGATTGCAAAAATTTTCAACAATTTTTCACTAATATCTCGAAAACTAAAGCTTTCCGCGAAATTTGTATATGAACAAAATTGTTCAGAATCATGTCCATGATGAGATATTAAAAGCGCACTAAAATCGAGAAAAGTTTATTTCAAAAGTTGCCGGTTTTTTTGCAATAACAACACTTTGCAATTAAAAAATGAAAAATTTTTTGATAATGGTACCAATGGGGAGTCAGAACCTACCAGATGCAAAAGGTTTCGTTCCGATCGGTGCATCCAGCTAGGCGTAATCGGCGGGCACACATAGAAAATAATAATAATAATAATAATAATAAAAAAAAAAAAATAAAAAAAAAAAATTACTGATCGAATTGAGTAACCTCCTCCTTTTTCGAAGTCGGTTAATAAACTCACCAATTGATTTCATTAATCACATCTATCCACTTTCGAAATTGCACGTTTTTCAAGAACTCTTGCAAATGAAAATAATAGTAAAAATGTGGCGCGACATCCAATATGTAGTATTTAAAAATGGCATGTTTATATTAATATTAATTCATTTCCTGTATGAAATCATATCCAGTTAATAAATATAAAACAAAATATTCGACAAAAAAATAATGATTATTAAATTACATTTTGAAAATAACATTAAAGCAGTAATTAATTTTTGTTCTTTTTTCTGATGTTGGAACGTTCACTTTCGGCCCATATTAAAGAAATTGAGTTAACAGTCATGTGTCATTTTTCGCTTACCTCCCTGAATCCTGCTTGAGCAGTCGGAAGGGCAAGTATCCTGGACGAGTGCTTTAGCACTGCTAACCAGGGTAGTAAAAAAATCGTCCGCGGATTTATGCACGGTGGGGTATTGAAACCCATTTTTCCTTACTGCCCTCTCACGCCTTTAACCTCCTCCATTCCCCATACGTCACAATGTTTACAGTGTGCTCGACAAGATTGGAACCGAACTTACACTGCAATTCATGAGGTCATATAGGTGAAAAAAGTTCACATGAACTTATGTCTAGAAATGTTTTATTGGAAAGATATAAGTATTGATAGGTTTATGGGTAAAATTTATATTACAGTTCGATATACAGAATCAAACATTAGGTGTTTTTCAATCAATTTTACCATAACAATATGCAGTATAAGTTTGGTTCCAATCTTTTGGGTATCCAGTACATTGAATGCGTATGCAGATGTTGTACGTATTATATAACACAGTCTATCATAGTAACATAATTAATTCATCTAATAGCTCTATACTTATTTATAACTTGTACATTTACATACTTACAGGGTTTGTCCAATAAGTATCGGGACTGATTTTTTGCTGCTAGTTTGGAAGGTCAGGGAGCAATCTTTATTGATTAGATCGATGCAGGAGATTGTTATGTATAATAGAAATCAAGGTTCATTTGTATTCCACCATTTGTTTTGTTTATATCGTGCTTGAAGTGGAAGCGCATTTAACGTTCGCGTCGAGATTCAAGATGCAACGAACCGTCGAGCAGCATTGTGCCATTAAATTTTGCGTTAAGCTAAATAAATCTGCTACGGAGACATTTGATATGATTCGTCAAGCTTACAAGGACCATTTCATATCCAGAACGCGTGTTTTTGAATGGCATAAAAATTTTAAAGATGGCCGTGAAGACGTCGAAGACGAGCAACGCGTTGGACGACCGACGTCGTCCCGATCCGATACGAATGTCGACAAAGTGCGGGAAATTTGGAATTACGATCGCCGTTTAAGCAGTCGTTTAATTGCACAGGAATTAAATTTAGCGAAATCCACTGTTCATTTAATCGTAACCGACGATTTGCAAATGCACCATCACGACAACGCGCCGAGTCACACATCGTTAATTGTGAGACAGACACTGATGAAGCACAACGTGACAACACTACCCTAACCACCCTACAGTCCAGATATGGCACCCTCTGATTTTTTTCTGTTCCCTCGCATTAAAAGAAGCCTTAAAGGACATCGTTTCGGGACGATTGAGGCGGTTCAAGCGGCTTCGACGGAGTGCCCGAAGAGTCTTACGCTTTCCGACTTCCAGGGAGCGTATGAACAATGGAAAACCCGCTGGCAACGGGTTTTAAAATTTGTATCTAAAATTAACATAGATATATTAAATACATTTATATTTAAGCTTTTTCAAATATATTTAAAATATGTTAAATATCATTATTTAATATTGATCACAAGTGATACCATGCATACTTGATTTCTTAAACTGCATGTTTTTAATTAACGCAAAATTATTAAATAGTTTGGAAAATTTCTGTTGATATTTCTCGTTGTCCATTTAGTTTATACTTTCATAATTAAATATCGTTTTATTTTTATTATTAACGAAGAAATCGGTGAAAGAAAAGAAATAATCGAATAATACATTTCGGACCTCGTTTAAGCAGAATTAACTAACAAATAAAATAATAATACAATGAAAACAAATACAATAACCAAATACAAATTATTAGTTAATTAATTGTCGTATTCTCATTAACAGTAAGGTATTGTAAACTCAGATTTATAGGTTTTACATATATTTCTTGTAATGTAATGTTTGCTGAACGACTTTATATAAATACTAGGGGGCGGTGCCCCCTGGCCGCTTCGCGGCCCAACCCCCCGAGGCGCTTCTCGCCTATTTCGTGTGCATACGCTTCTAAAGTGACATGGTGAGTGGATCTTGGACTGTGGAGTAGAGGGGGTAGCGATCCGCGTTACAGCGTTACGCGTGACACCGTTACCTTATGATTTTATACTATAGAGTAAGATACGAGAACAATAAATCTACGAGACAAAGGATTTTACTCGAGCACAGCGAAAATCTTCGATTATTAGTCAGCATTTTCATCAAATTACATTTTCTGTGATATAAAACAACTGAAGTGCTTCTCATAAAATTGTATTAAAAATCTGTTATATTATTTCAATAATTCCCATAGACAGAGAAAATTACGCAAATTAAGAGCACCTATTGTATGCTCATGACTGAATGCTTCACATAATAAAAATATTTTATTACAATCACCAAATTATATAATTTTAAATTTAGTTCTTTTGTAAACTGGATGTTTTGGCAGGCCAAAAGTTGAAATTTTATATTGAAAGGAACTTTCTGATATGTTTCGCTTTACACGCTGAATTAACGGCGGGTGAATATTGAACGTAAAAAAATGGACACAGATTTTGACAACTAATAACACTTATTTATTAAATAACAGTGACAGTCAACTTTAAGTTTTAAGACTAAATTGATCTTGAATGCTGTACTTGACTTGTGATTTAATGTGTTTGATTTCTAACTTAGTTCTGATGTAGTTCTGAATTTGTTCTGCTGTTTTTCGGCATATTTTGCCGTATTTAAAACCTCTGTTCTCCCTTTCTTTGCGCCCTTAGCATCGTACATTTTTGGAAGGGGAACAGGGTTCTCTACATGGGAAAGGACGGCGGTACATAGAAAATTCGGGGTTTTCTCAAAATCCGTGACGTGTTCCTGAGGGACCTGGAACCGTTATTCTCCAAGCCCAAGTTACCCTTCGACCTTTGGGTCCGCAAGGTTTATGGCATGGCCTGTTCCGCTGAAGCCAAAGACTCGACTAATGAATACATCAATAAATGAATTTACTAAAAACTAAATTGTCACGTACCATCCTAGTGCTGGTACACTGATGGTACGTATACTAAATTGAAGGTCTTCAGAAACAGTTACTTTCTTTCGCCACGTCATAAATTTTCAATATTTCTACGTTTTGCATAATTTATGTTTGTTACGCCGCAAAAGTGGATTTGCCACAATTTTTCGTTGCATTGCATTAAAAATATGTTATATAAAATAATACGCTAAGATATTTCCATATTTTATAAGTCAAAAATGAATTACAGATTTATTAACTAACATTAAAATTACCAGTGAAAATGTTCGTTTTTTGGTTTCAAATTTTGTGTTCCAACATTTATGTTGCCGTGCTTTTGTAAAAATGTCTGTTATATTGCATTGTACATGTTAGTTGATGCTTCAGTATTTACTTATTTCATTTTGTAGACATGGTTAATCAAGGTAAGGATGGTTTGACACAGAAAAATCGTAGGAAATCAAGGTACTCTAGAAAACAGGAATTTATTCGGAGGTTAAGGAGATTGTCCAGGAAAACGGGGTTACAAATTTTCTTTATTTCCTTTCGCAACGCAACCATCATGACTACTTAAACGTTTCGTTAACTCTCTAATCGACCAGGCATCCAGGAGTGACTCTGCTCTCTCTCGTTCGAATGGCGTCTAGGTATTCTCTCCGAATTCTCCATAACAAACGGGCGACCAGAAGTATCCTCCCGTACTCTCCTGTACTTTACTCGGGGCGTCCAGGAGATGCTCTGTCCTCTCTCGATCGACAGGCGTGTAGGAATGTTCGCCAAACTCTCCATGTCGACCGAGTGTCCAGGAACAAACTCCTGTACTCTCTCCCCCTATTCACCTCGCAGGCGTCCAGGAGGGTTTCGCCGTACTCTCCTGCCTGGGTCTTAACCATTTCCTCCAGGCAGGCGTCCAGGTATTATCGCCGAACTCTCCTGCCGGTGTCCCTAGGCTAGTCCTAGAGTGGCTGATGGTCCTTACCTCGTTCTCTCCTGGGCTGCCAAATAGGTCAGCTCCTGCCGCGCGCCTCTATTTTATATCCGCCGGTTGCTATCCCACGGCCGCGTTATCAACAACCTCGTCGCTAAGTTCGCGACTGGCGGCTTCGCGGGTCGCGCCTTGCCTCTTGCTCCGCGTAGCGGCCAACAAACTCTCGCATCGCGATACAATTTCGATTCTTCTAGAACGTACGCTTTTCTAGAATATTCACGACGCTATATGTTATTCCGACCTATTCTATACTATTTCTAAGGGATTTCTAATGCATTTCTACCCCTGATTTTCATTGACTGTTATTACTTCGTTCGCGCTTTACATATTTTCCTGTACGCTACAATTTTCAATTTTTTTTTTTAATTAAACATTAAGTGTCCATTTGTATGCCAGTAGTTTGAGTGTTAATAGAATTGCTGCAAATATTTTATACTAATATTTACATTAAATAATGTATATCATGCAATTTTTCTCTGAATAAATGTTTTAAATAGAAAACGTTTGATCATTGCTACTCTTTTACTATTACTTATCGTGAAAGTATAAAAATATATTTCTACATAAAATTTAAAAAGCACGCAATTACTAAAATTATTTTTAAATAGAAGGTCATGAATTTTAATTATTTTTTTTTTTAGGGTTTTGTTATATTCTACGCGAGAACCATTAGGTAAAGGCCAAAATACAACGAGTAAAACAACGGAAAGTGAGATAAAAAATG
The DNA here is from genome assembly GCF_050947335.1 of Megachile rotundata. NCBI lineage: Eukaryota > Metazoa > Arthropoda > Insecta > Hymenoptera > Megachilidae > Megachile > Megachile rotundata. Next base: position 2,273,902 of record NC_134992.1, read on the forward strand.
ATTAGACTAAAGTTCGTTGAGCAATTGAGACTGTAGACTCGAACTCTGTAATGGAGGAAAATAAATAAACTAAACTAACTAAACTTAGATAAAGAATGATGGTAAAAGTAAACGCATATCCTGTAGAAGAAGAAGCGATAGGAAGACCAAGGAGTACAAAATAACGGAGTTGCAAGTAATTTTGGTTAAGGTACAAACACTCGTACAAGGTAACAAAACTTGGAGTTTATAAAGCTGCAAAACGTGGGACATGTGTAGGATAGAGGTCATTCTGTGAAGAAACATCCTGTCGCAAAGTAATGTCTGACTTTAAGTGACTTCCGCTAGCTGAAAATGAAGCACAATATTGAAGTATACGATGTGTTCTGTAATTGGTGGTACAAAGAATTGACACTACTTGAAAAAAATAAGTAAAAAATATAGAATAAATTTTTTCATTTTTAAGAAAGTCAGTTTTTAAGTTCTACTTCGTACGTGTGCATTCGATCAGATTTCAACTCAACAAATTTCAATTTAAATGATCTTTAAAAAATAAAAAAAAAAGTACTTATAATTGAGGAATTTTATTAAAAATTGTCGGAAACCAGGAATTTGAAATCCATGATTTTGCATGTAGAAAGGTGTCCTTTATTATGAAAGTAATCTAAATCATATATTTTTCGAATATTTAAAGATTTAAATTTGAACAAATTAACCAATGTACGTATAACATATAATAAAATACTTCGCAGAATATTTATTCTCGTAAATGCGAAATAAGTGATACATTTATTCTATTTAGATTCTTAACTTAGGCCACGTTCATAATCAAAGACACAATTGTATTCTCCTAATTACATTTCCACGTAGGTTTTATAAAACTGTGTATAGGAATTTTAATGTTTCAAATGCTATAACAATGTTTTTAAGTATTTAGTTGACGACGTAGATCAAAAGAATCGTGTTTCGCAACTTCTAGAATAATTCTCCCATCGGACTGTCACCGATTTAGATATCGATTTTTTGACAATTTTCTGTGGTCAAAGCGTTATTGTCACATGCGATTAACACAAGATCCAAATCCGTAGGCCCTCGCTTGCTGCACATATCATATGCTATGTATTATTTTCAGTAGAGAAAATGGTAAGAGATTATTTTCAAATAGATAAAAAGAATATTACAACAGCAGCTAGTAAGGATACAAACAATCAATCAAGTATATAGTCAAAGCCAATTTTCACGAACACAATGTCTCAAGTGAAAAAGTTTTATTCCATATTTTCGACTTATTCTTACTCGTAAAATCAGTCTATATCTGATTGTACCATGCCACCTTGTATATAGCAAAACTTCGAGAAAACGGAAATCTCCGAGGTCATAGGTTACTTCGTTTGCATTTTACGAACTCCCGCCTGAATAGGTAACTGAAATTGCGAGACAATTTATGCATCGACGTTCCTGTTTAGCTCACGTACTTTCTAACCGAAGCTACTTATCTCTACCAGCAATCGTATACCCACGAAACCAACTCTCTTAATGGATTAGCTAGTGAACATCAGATAGAAACCAAATGGCAAGTATCGTCAGATCCAAGTGATAGACTACACTTCTGTATACTACAGACTACCAGTGTTTGGAACGTATCGCGTGCAACACCGATAACATTGATACTCCGTAACAGATGCAGATGGATTAGAGATGATACAGAAAACTTGACGGAGGAATGGTTTATAGTTTCTAGATGGTACTGGGAGATTGAAGCTTGGAGGTTCAGGAGTTGAAAGTGCAGATTGAATATCTACATACGTATTACTTTGCTTGAACGTATACATGTAAAAGTTGGTTTTGTTTATAAAGCAACTTATGAGTCAGTTGTTTTTGGAAGATTGAAAAAATAAAACAGAGAAATACATTTATCTGAGAGGTTTAATAATACATACAGACCTGATTTGAAAAGGATCAGCGTACTGAAATCGAAAAGTTTTGAAAACCTTTCAACTAATGACCATACGGTATCGCGTGGGTGATCGTGGAAACATATTGAAAAATGATTCACCTAACTTGAAACTCCTCACTTTAAAATCTTCGCAACATTACTCAGATTGATGATAGGTAATGTATTAAACTTCGCAATATTTTAAATTGTCGATCTAAAATAAATTCCCCTACCATGATATCCTCACAATGCTATCCGGTGTGGTGAATTTGACAACATATTAAAAAAGTTATCGAAATAACTATTAATCATTATTTCCAACAATAAATTTTAACTATCGCTCAGACCCAAATAGACTTATAGCTCAACTCTTATTATCTGAAACAAGGTTGAATTTGAAAGTTAAAACCAACTGTATGTATCTCTAGCTTTTTTTAATAAATGTGTTTAAATGTTTATATATATTACAACTAAATTATACAAGTATTCAGAAGTGACATGATATAAAATACAAATAGTGATGTATTTGTATGCATGTAAGTATGCATCACAAAATGAATGAAGGGTGGCTATTGTTTAAACAATTCAGTCACCTAGTCATTTAATTAGTTTAAATAAATAAAATTTTACTACTCATAAGTTAGGCCAGTTGAATACTTCTAGCACATATTTAATACATAAATATTGTGGGAATGAGAGAATGACGCTGTCAGTGACCGACTGACTGAATGTCGGTAATTGATCATCGATAATAAATGTTAATCGTCGGTAATAATATTGTAAATTGTTATAAGTTATCGACAGTTCAAGACGTTGTAAAGCGAGCTGGCTTGATGTGTGTTTTTTTAAAAAGAAAGGAGCGTTGTTTATTAGAAACCTTGTCGTAAAGAAGACGCATTAGAAAAATAGGCGGAAAAGTCGAAAAAGTCGGGAAAGTTCGGTGTTTATTGAAAGGTTGTAAAAGTCGTTTTATTCTGAAAGTTCTGTGTTTTTGCTAAATAGTGTTAAAGTTAAGTTTTGTTTTGTTAATGTTTGTGTTAAAGTTGTTTCCTTGTTAAATAATAAAGAGAGTTTTCTTTTGCACAAAACCAAATCAAAACGGTGCAAAACCATTCTTGTCATTTTAATTCCTACAATATCAATGTTATTTTTATTATGAAATGAGAGTATGAGAGCCCACGTGATACAGTTGATCTTGCATATGGTACTAAAAATAATTAAAACATACGTTTCATCTGAATAAAAGTGTAAATAACTATGCAAGCAAATAAAGGTAGAAGGTTAAAAGCAAGAATACCTATCATTACCAAAAATGAACATTTGAAATGTACCCATGTATACTTGAACTGGATTGATCAATCTGGGGTTCAATTTATGCATCATTGAGTGTATACCCTTTTCCTAAAAATAAAGTGTTTACGAGTACAGCACTCACCAGGATGTTGGGATATGATTTGAAATAACTTTACTCTCTCTCTTTATATTTAATAAATGACATATTTCATAGAAATATTGTACTTATTCACTTGCTTTCACTCGCAATCACTCTCTGAATTATACATATTACGTGCTCCCATGCCTTTTTCTCGTTAAACCATGCTACATCCCCTCTTTCGCACTTCAACTAGCATTCTTCTGTTTTTTCTCTCTCTCTTTCTCACTCTCACACCCTTTCTCTCTCTATCTCACGCTCAAACATTCTTTCTAGATCCATTCAGAACATCTCTCTCATACACACACACTACAATAAAACCAATTATAGAATCACACAGGAGACTTCGCCGCAGGGTAGTTAGATCTTTTTGGACAGCAATAAATACGGCATGTTTAACCCTTTCGCTACGGTGATTTTTTCTGAGAAATGTGATTATGGTCTTATTTATTATAATAAAAAGTCAGATATTCTTATTTATAAAAAGCAAAGCTAAAGCCTTTCTATACAGTTTTTTATCCTTCCTTTATGTACAAAGGATAATACAAATGACAAATGTTATAACACGCCGTCATAACTCTTTTTTATAGAAACTTTTTAATCGCTAGGAAAAAAACTCTGTTGGTATAAAAGTGGGCGCCTATAGGTGCTCTCAGTAATACAAACACAAAATTTCTAAGCGCCTATAGGCGCCCACAGTAGCCGAGGGGTTAATAAAGTCGAATTTTGGAAGGTGCAAGTTTGAGATAAATGCTAATGTAAAAATTTAACAAGTGCGACTCTACGCCGTTAACCCCTTCGCATATAACACTGTACAACAGCCAACTGATTTCGTAACGGCTACTATGAAATTCTTATAGATTTTTGCGAGCTGAATACGAATCTGAAATCAGTTTTTCTCTAGGACGTACAATTTTTGAGAAAATTAACTTTAAAAAAAATTGTAAATTTTCAACTTTGGAAATTTTTTGTGCTTTTACCGCAGCAGCTATTCAGTGGCTTTTTACACGAGAAGAATCTGTGAATTTTCCTGAATAAAACTATATGAATTGTTATTACATTGTAAATATTTAAATATGTTTAAATGATGATCAAAGTAAGAAAGACGCCAAAAACGCACCAATTTTTCCTGATATTTTTCAATTTATTTAAAAAACTATGGGTCTAGGCGAAAATCTAACCATTCCACATGATAGAGTAGACATTTCTGCAGAAGAAAGCATCAAGCGAAGTTACAAAATCACTTTTGCTTTCTTTTTATAAAAAAAATAGTTCAGCAAAACACGCGTCGCTATCAGTGGTACTCGATGTTGGCGCGGCGCGGCAGTCGCCCTGCCTATTGTCTTGGAGTAACGAAATATGTAGTTATTTCGCGACTGCCGCGCCGCGCCAACATCGAGTACCACTGACAGCGGCGCGTGTTTTGCTAAACTATTTTTTTTATAAAAGGAAAGCAAAAGTGATTTTGTAACTTCGCTTGATGCTTTCTTCTGCAGAAATGTCTACTCTATCATGTGGGATGGTTAGATTTTCGCCTAGACCCATAGTTTTTTAAATAAATTGAAAAATATCAGGAAAAATTGGTGCGTTTTTGGTGTCTTTCTTACTTTGATCATCATTTAAACATATTTAAATATTTACAATGTAATAACAATTCATATAGTATTATTCAGGAAAATTCACAGATTCTTCTCGTGTAAAAAGCCACTGAATAGCTGCTGCGGTAAAAGCACAAAAAATTTCCAAAGTTGAAAACTTGCAATTTTTTTTAAAGTTAATTTTCTCAAAAACTGTACGTCCTAGAGAAAAACTGATTTCAAATTCGTATTCAGCTCGCAAAAATCTATAAGAATTTCATAGTAGCCGTTACGAAATAAAAAAAAAGTCAAAATTTGTTGTACAGTGTAGTTTATTAAGCGTCAACTATCCAATTGTTGCTGCAGTAGGAAGATAGATAAAGAAAATATAAATATTCGATATATTTTGAATTTAGCGATCTCCAATTATATAAATTATAATTAATATTATATTCAAAACTCGATCGTGGTATAAATACGATTTAGGTGCGTCACGGGTATGACTCGATATGTATTATGAGCTAAGGCAATGGTTCTTAAACTTGTCTCTTGAATAACATTTTTTTTCTAGACAACTTTAGGTATTTTACGTCATTTTTGAGGCTTTATTGCTGGCTTAATAATTTCATTGGCACTGCATTATAATAAACATTAGTGAAAAATGTATCATTAATTATTTTAATGTGCTTTTATACAGATCAACATTTTCATTAGGATATAAAATAAGAAATATAACACTGTATTGTCTTATTTATTTTTCCGTATTTGGAGTGGAATGAAAGTAATTAAATTTTTACTAATTATTGTTTAGTCATGTTATCAAATATTTAAGAAACAACAAATACAAAAAGTCTTGATCTTGTAGATTTTTTATTAAATTAATTATTTGAATTGTGGCGGTTTCACTTCCACACTCATCACCACTAGACGGCGCATAGGATCGAGACAACTGACTTTCTCGCTAGTATTCAAAGAGCCTTCCTATTCATATACATATACAATAGTTCCTGTCCATCCCTTCCTTACATCCCCGCGTCTAAGGCGAGGGCCTGTTAGAACGCCTTACTTGATGAGTCCACTAGCAGGTTCTGGATGAAACGTTCTTCCTCTCCTTTACTTTTCCTAGCCTCCCTACCATAGCTACCCGAACCACCAAAGAATAAAAGCGAAAAATTAGAGGGTGTATAGTTAATGTCAAAATTGTTTCGCAGACCCGGGGTAATGGCTACGCGGATTCCCCGGGGTCCACGGACCACAGCTTTAAAATGTTATAACCTAGGGTATTAAATAATTTTTCAAAATATTATGTAAAGTATCTGCAAGACCTTTTTTATATTTCGAAAATGACTCAATATCATAGACAAAAAGGTTAAACCGTCCACATATTTGTATGTTTGTTTGATATAATATTTGGTATATATTTGATTGACTTACGTAGGATGACTTAATATTATACGGTTAACTGACCTCAAGTAACAACAATCTGCTTCGCTTGTTGGAAGGTACATATGTATAAGTGTGACGAAGCTCACGCAACATAGGCTATTAACTGGGGCTTTCGTGGCGAGTGAACACAGCTCTTAATCGAAGAACGAGCCGTTTCATCAGGATGCCATCGTGTTCCATAGCCAAAGCAAATTACACTTATAAAACGCCCCTATGCGCCGTATCGTACGCCCACATGGAATACAATTTACATATTCTCTTGTTGAGATTTGAACATAAACAGCAACGTTCGCTCTGCGGACTAGAACAGTGTGCTTACGTGTGCAAACGAAAGAGGCACCTAAGCAAATGCATTGCGCAAATTAGCTATACTAGAAGCATCGGAGAAATACGAATAACGATAACGAGAGATACAGGCATCCCTCGAATATTTATAGTGCACCATGTCGCGAATGGCACGGTTAACAATTGCGACAACTTTTGAATAATGCAGAATTCGAATTACACATAGCTACAAATATACAGGATATCCCGTAACTAGTGTTACTCCCTGAAAGGGGTGGTAGAGGACGTCATTCTGAACAAGATTTTCCTTTGCGAAAATGGGGTTTGAAGCTTCGTTTTTGAATTATTAAGGAAAAACACGGACCAATCAGAGTGCGAGGATTTCGCGCGTCGAGAAGCGGGAGCGACAGCTTGAAGTCCAGCGGCTGAACGCGAACGCGATCAAGAGTCTTTGCCTCGGAACAGTCTAAACATCCAACGCGAAGTCTTTACATCGAAACTCAGTTAAATAACGAACAGAATAATTAAAAGTATTGTTTATTTATTCATTCATCATGAGGGAGGAACGGAATTAATTATGCGTAATTAATGCAAGTTATGCAAATGAAATTTATTGAATATTGCCATTCGTTATCGATGAAGAATGTGAAATTAAATATTGGAAATTTTTTATTTTACTTCTAACAATAATATTAGTCAATGAATTTACTCATTTTAATGAAAAATAATTATTCAGTTCGCAAAAAAAGAGTTTCAATTTAATATCTAATAAATGTATTAACCGGTCTACCTTACATTCACAGGAAATTTATTAAAATAGCACTTACCCATTGTTTGAAAATAATCCTGTTTGAAAATAATCCTTCAATGAAAGCGTTGGGGGTCCTGAGTCGTCCCGCTGATCATGACCTGCCGTAACATCGGCACCGTATACCACAGCTGACAGCACTCAGAGGTCACTGCACTGACTTCAGTTCTCAACACGATCATTTTCACTGTCATTTTTCAGCAAATCTTTTCAGCTGCTTTCTTCATGCCGCGGTTCGCGTTTGTAAAGCGAAAATTCACTCACAGTTCCCGAGTCAGTCTATCGAAACAACCCATTTTTTAATAAACGAGAAACATTATCCGCGTTACATCGCGTTTGGTCTCATTTTAATCGGGAAAACGTCATCAATATGTTTAAAAGATTTTAACACACTTCTGCCCAAACGGTAAAGCGGCACTACTTTTCGCGACCATTCTCGTGTGGAACGCGAAACACAACTGCCGAACAGAATATGCAGGCGTTTTTCTAAAACAGTTGAACGTTCTTGACGCGGCGACGAGCCGTGCTATTGCGAACGTTTCTGGAAAAATACTACACCCATAACAATACTTCGGTAATATCGTGTCGTAGATATTCAGTTGTGTAGTATTTTCGACTCAGGACCCCCAACGCTTTCATTGAAGGATTATTTTCAAACAGGATTATTTTCAAACAATGGGTAAGTGCTATTTTAATAAATTTCCTGTGAATGTAAGGTAGACCGGTTAATACATTTATTAGATATTAAATTGAAACTCTTTTTTTGCGAACTGAATAATTATTTTTCATTAAAATGAGTAAATTCATTGACTAATATTATTGTTAGAAGTAAAATAAAAAATTTCCAATATTTAATTTCACATTCTTCATCGATAACGAATGGCAATATTCAATAAATTTCATTTGCATAACTTGCATTAATTACGCATAATTAATTCCGTTCCTCCCTCATGATGAATGAATAAATAAACAATACTTTTAATTATTCTGTTCGTTATTTAACTGAGTTTCGATGTAAAGACTTCGCGTTGGATGTTTAGACTGTTCCGAGGCAAAGACTCTTGATCGCGTTCGCGTTCAGCCGCTGGACTTCAAGCTGTCGCTCCCGCTTCTCGACGCGCGAAATCCTCGCGCTCTGATTGGTCCGTGTTTTTCCTTAATAATTCAAAAACGAAGCTTCAAACCCCATTTTCGCAAAGGAAAATCTTGTTCAGAATGACGTCCTCTACCACCCCTTTCAGGGAGTAACACTAGTTACGGGACATCCTGTATACGAAATGTTCATATGTATGTATAATGAATGAATTGAGTATAAAAGAACCGGATTACAGGAAAAAAGAATTATTAGAGTGAATGAACATACGTTATTGAAAGATTATTACATTTATAGAATTCGTTTACAATTTTAAGTTTCACTTTTCTAATCTGAATGAATTTCATATTGTAGCGTACAGGAAAATATCAAAAGCGTGAACGAATAAAGTAATAACATTCATTAAGAATCAGACGAAGAAATACATTAGAAATCCCTTAGAAATAGTATAGAATAGGTCGGAATATCATATAACGTCGTGAATATTCTAGAAAAGCATACGTTCTAGAAGAATCAAAATTGTATCGCGATGCGAGAGTTTGTTGGCCGCTCCGCGGAGCGAGAGCGCGACCCGCGAAACCGCCAGTCGCGAACTTAGCGATGAGGTTGTTGATAACGCGACCGCGGGATAGCAACCGGCGGATATAAAATAGAGGTGCGTGACAGGAGCCGACCTATATTGCAATCTGGGAGAGAGGACGAGGTAAGGACCATCGGCCGTTCTCGGAGTGGCCTAGGGACTCCGGCAGGAGAGTTCGGCGATAATACCTGGATGCCTGCCCGGAGAGTAGAGAGTAATGGAATATGGTTATGAGTATTAAACAAATAAAGAAATACTAAATAATTAAACAGAACACTTATAACTTTTTAAAACAAACTTTATATATTTAAATGAAGAAAACTAAGGAAGAACTACTTAAATAACTCGTTCTATTATGTCCGTACGAAATCAGAATTTTTTATAAACAGAAACAAACACACAAGAGAATATCAGAATTATTTTATTTAACATTTGCGAATCAAAAATTTAAACGAGTGGCATCATATAAATAATCGATAATCTAACATACATAATTATCGACGTCTTATTACCGACATCAGTAAACGTTATCGACTTCTTATTAAATTTATTTTTGCCACTTTACTATGGAAATTCAACAAAGAGAAAGGAAACTTCAGCAGAAGAGTTCGGCGAAAATTCCTAGACGCTTGCTTGGAGTACAGTAGAGTAAAAGTGTATCACAACAAATTTAATTTCACGACGGCGAAAAACGCATAAAATATTTCAGTTAACGTATAACAAATGAATTACAATTAAGTCTCGCAGCAAGTATTAAACGAAAAAGCAATTTTACAATTTAACGATATCAACGAATGTATCACGAAAAGTTTGTTCCAACAACGAAAGTCTCTGCGCAATGACAAAATATGTATGAAGTGAAGTCCGGGCCCCGGTGCCCTCACTCATTTTATATGTTTCATTTTCCTACGACGTCTCCTGGCAACCACGCCGATTTTTCCGAAATCTGCCACATGCCCTCCGTCGCTTTTTGTTTCGCGGCCATCCCTCTACGACCGAATCGCTGAACCTCGCGATGCCGCCCGCCCTTTGCGGCCGAGCCTTCGCGCCGCCTCGCCGCGCGCTGAAACTAATGTCGCGCCGGCACTTGCCGGCATCCGTCATCAAACGGAGCGGTCCGCACCTTTGTACGCGTTTCTAGAAATTACGCGTCAGGAGACGTCGCCGAGGAATGTCTTTCTTTTCTGCCAAAGTGCGTACCAGGATTCGCCGACATTCCGCGGTAGATCAAATACTTATTAATTCGCGTTTTACTTGGAATTTCAGAGCATGCGCCACGTGCCACTTGCCACGTGCCATTTGCCACGTGCACCACGCACGTGTACATTTTCTTAAAAAATTGATTATTTATCGTCTTCGACTGCGACCGATCCCGCAGACAGCCAGCCGGAGCGCGGGGCAAGCTAGTTTGCTCCCGCCCGGCTTCTAACTTCTCCCGAGCGGTGTGGCCCTCGATGTTTTGGTGAGCACCACTATTCCCGGGCGGATTGGTTACCCCCGGGGCTACGGTGATGTTTTTCATGCTGAAACACTCATGATGCTCGAAATACGGCCACAGGTTTCCCCGTGCACGTAGGGCTTCGAGACATGGGACTCGCCATGCCTGCTGCTCTTGACCAGTCGCCCCGAAAACCCCTCTAATTTCGTTGAATGGTCTGTATACTTTTAAATTCTCGTTTTATGCTCTGAGATTCTTCGTTCGACTAGTTTTATCCGTAACAAAAAGAGAGACTCCGGCGGGAGAATACGGCGACAATTCCTGGACGCCCGCCTGGAGGAAATGGTTAAGACCCAGGCAGGAGAGTACAACGAAACCCTCCTGAACGCCTGCCAGGTGAATGGGGGGAGAGTACGAGAGTTTGTTCCTGGACACTCGGTCGACATGGAGAGTTTGGCGAACATTCCTAGACGCCTGTCAATCGAGAAAGGACAGAGCATCTCCTGGATGCCCCGAGTAAGGTACAGGAGAGTACGGGAGGATACTCCTGGTTGCCCGTTTGTTATGGAGAGTTCGGAGAGAATACCTAGACGCCATTCGAACGAGAGAGAGCAGAGTTAGTCCTGAACACCTTAGTTAATTAGAGAGTTAACGAAACGTTTAAGTAGTCATAATGGTTGCGTTGCGAAAGGAAATAAAGAAAATTTGTAACCCCGTTTTCCTGTGCGATGTCCTTAACCTAGGAATAAATTCCTGTTTTCCAGAGAACCTTGCATTCCTGAGATTTCCTGTGACAACCTATTCCTTACTTTGATTAACCATGGCTACAATGTTATTTTTGTACAACTGAAATTTGACAATAAAAAATATATAAAAAGTTATGTTATTCAATTTTTTTTAATTAATTTGTGAAACGAAACGTATACTTTTGTGTGAATTTCGAGTTTCGAATTGTACGATTTTCAATAGCACGGAATGTTATCTCTAAAGTTATATAAATCATTAGTATCAAATAACACGGTTTCGAATAACACGGATCCAATACACCATACTATTCGAAGAATGCACATGAAATCTACATAATAATTGGCATAAAAATAATTGTACTTTTAACTATGAACATTAACAATTACACACCTGAAACATCTTCGACAATGGCAAGTGCCAAAAAAGTTGTCACCATAGAAGTTTTCTTTTTTGGTGCATTAAAATAAATATTTCCCATTTTAGGATGGCGTGGGACCTTTGTACACCGAGATACTGAAACCTTAAGATTCCAGAACTATGAAATGTTAGTATTTTGGAAATTTGAAATTTCAAAGTTCAGGGACTTTCAAATATTAAACTTTGGGATATTGACTTTGAAATCTTTGAATTTTTTAAACTGAAAACTGAAATTTTTTAATTCTAAAATTCAAGAATTCGAGTATTGGATTCAAGGATTCAAGGATTCAAGGATTCAAGGATTCAAGGATTCAAGGATTCAAGGATTCAAGTATTCAAGGATTCAAGGATCAAAGGATTCAAGGATCAAAGGATTCAAGGATCAAAGGATTCAAGGATCAAAGGATTCAAGGATCAAAGGATTCAAGGATTCAAAGATTCTAAAATTCAAGAATTTTTAAATTCTTAAATTTTGAAACTTTGAGATTCTGAAATTTGTTAATTTGTTGTTGCAATATAATACACTGCTGGCCAAAATTAACGCACCACTTTCTTTAGCCGTTTCTTTCTTTACATTCTGTTGGAGGTAGGATTTTGAAATGTTGAGGATAGGTGGGCCCCATGGATTATCTCAATGCTCCAGGAGTGCCATTGTTGCCTGCCACCCCCTTGCGGTATCGGCGACCCCTTGAATGCTAGGGGGTCGAAAAACCGAAAAAGAAGGCTCTAAATTCGACAGAAAAAAAGAAAAAATCCGAAATTTTTTTACAGAATGAGGTTCTTTAGGTTGCGGCCTTTCCGAAAATGCCCGACTCAACCACCTGCGACACCCCCAACCCCCTCCCTAGTTTTCCGCCCCTTTCAAAGGGGCGGCTTTTCGATTTTGCTCAAACTTTTACCGAAGCTTCCTCTCGACCCCAGTTATACCTGGTAAAAGTTTGGTCGCGTTTGCACCATCCTCTTGGTCACTACACGCTGTCAAAAAACGACCTCTTGCTGTTTTCTCACATTTTTCACAGTTAAAAGTTAATTTTGGACCTGCAGTTCACGGAAAAACTTGTTTCCGTGCCAACGGTATCGTTCCTATTGAGGGTTTGGACCTGGTGTGAAACCAACCCTCGCTGAGGGGGTTCCTACTTCCGACTCTCTCAATCCACCCCCGGGGGCGGGCGGGTAAATTGGGTGCATGCGATCGATTGAGGGATCATTGGAGCATTTCTGTACAAATTTTCAAGTTGATTACTCGAACCGTTCTCGTGCGATATGCAAAATAAAATAATTTTCAGAAAAAAAATACACCCACTTCGAAATGCACTAAAAAGTATAAAATAATTTCTATTTCCTAATGAAGTAATTTCTATTGCTTTGAATCATACAATTACGTCACAGATATGAATTAAACCTATTTACTCGTTAGGTAGTATATTAAATACATTTCAACCTTTTCGGAGGTGGCGCAAAAATAAAAGATTTTCTTGAACATGTCAACCTTTGGACAGCCGAACATAGGCAATACTTGTATAACTATTTCTTTTTCTATACATATAACTCGACAGCACGCCGCGAAGTAGGTGTTAATGCGTATAGAATGTAACTATGGTCTATCTAGCCCTTTGCGGACGGGACGGTTCGAAGTGAACCGTACCGTGGGGCCGAACTCCTGCCGCGATGGTCATTCAAAATTGCCAGCGCATATTTCTGCTTAATCGCGGTTTTCGTTCATAGCATTCCAAGTCAAATTCTGGACATATTGTATGTACATGCACAGATTTACGTGCATGCACACATGTACGCGTTTCTCGGCTCTATCAGTTGTTTTCGCGGAACGCATAGTTAAGTTTCTCGGCCATAGCCACGCATTTACGTGGGACACATATATGCGTTTCTCGGCTCAATCAATTGTTTTCGCCAAACGCATATATGAGTTCTTCGGCGAATTTGATGATTTACGCAGAACGCATATATGCGGCGGTAGTCCGCCAAGGGATAGATTCATAGAGTATGCGACGGAAAGACTCGATCGCCGCATATGCTATAAAGATAGAGCCCATCTGCCGCAAATTTGGTAATTCCCGCGTCGTGGGCTCCGTTCCTAGGTTCTTAGATCCCTGGCTTCCACATGCGAACGAAGTCGATTCAATTTCATTTATATCAGAAACGTTGCGAAATGAAGATGCAGTCGTTACATTTACGTATATTACCAGATATATCTATAATGGTTCGTATTCTTTCTCAGGATTTATTAATTTCCAATACGCCATTCCGCAATCAACTGGTTATTGGCAGTAACGTTTACTGAGGTATTTTTAATTTTGCGCCGCCTCTGAAAAAATTGAAATGTATTTAATATACTACCTAACGAGTAAATAGGTTTAATTCATATCTGTGACGTAATTGTATGATTCAAAGAAATAGAAATTACTTCATTAGGAAATAGAAATTATTTTATACTTTTTAGTGCATTGCGAAGTCGATGTATTTTTTTTCTGAAAATTATTTTATTTCACGCTTTTTAGTGGAATGGGGAGAATTGTATAGGATACTGTGAGACAGTTCTTCCGGGCTTTTATTTGCAATTAAAAAATGAAAAATTTTTTGATAATGGTACCAATGGGGAGTCAGCACCTACCATATGCAAAAGGTTTCATTCCGATCGGTCCATCCAGCTAGGCGCAATCGGCGAACATACATAGAAAAAAAAAAATATACTGATCGAATTGAGTAACCTCCTCCTTTTTCGAAGTCGGTTAAAAAAGTGGAAATTTTGAGATTTTTAACCCCAAGTTCACCTAGCAGCCACGACTTATTGGAGGTTGTTGGCATCCCGCGGATTGGCCTCTCACGAAGTTTGAACCCTCCTCTCTTCGATCTCAGAAGGTGCAATCGCTCACATGATCCGCACAGCCTCCAGCGACGCTGCGAAGGATTATTGATATTGCGCAATTGTGTAAGTACAGAAGTGAATTTGTTCTGATAATATGACAAAGAAATATTTATACTTTATCAGAATAGTACATATCTTGCATACATTAACACAGTATAAACATATGTATATGACTGTACTGATAATGATAAAATTATAATTTTATTAATATTTTTATTTTTCTTGTCGCACGCTTTTTGAATATCATTATACAATGCAACGAACAACATAAGAATATCATTAATTGCACTTAGCACACTTGTATAAACAATAATCACGCCATCAAAGGATTTATATATAAATATAAATTGTCTTGGACACTTCTTATTGCATAGTACTCCATCAGATATGTTGGTACGATTGTAAAGAAGACAGTACCTACTTGATATGAATACAAATTCTGCTATACTAAGAACGTTACGAATAAAAGAAATTTGAAAATCACTAATTTTATACCATTATTAAAATCAATAGCATCTCCTACTTATTAATTCAGGATAATAAGAAGTATAGCATTTCAGAAGTAAAGTAAGTATAAATCCATCATACAATTTTGCTTATATTTTAATTATAATTTTACTTAATTAATTTCTGTCAATTAAAAGCCTCGAAATTATATTTGTATACAGTTTCGAGAGAAAAATGTTTAATCTTTGATATTTCAGAAATTTTTAAATATTCGTAATATATTCATGCAATTTAAAATAATAAGTTCATGATGTCCTTATATCTTCCTTTTGTTACTGACTTTATAATTGCATGTAGCGAAGATAATTACAAAATTTTATCTTTTCCACTTTTGATAAAAAGTGTTGAATATTAAATTCAGTGTCATTATTCAGTAATATCTTTTATAGCATTTTGCACGAATTATATTTCATTATAAATCGTGTTTGTTATATTATTCGTTCATAAATATGTACTTCCAATGATATTTTTAGTAGCATTAAATTTGGAAAATTTGTAAAAATCGCGTATCTGTTGTCAATAAACTTCATTTCTTGAATAATCGCTGCAGTAACCATCGCGATAAAAAATGTATCACGAAATAGGAATTTTAAAATAAAGTTTGTAGCGTACAGGAAATACTGTAAAGGGCGGCGAGTAAATTAATTATGTTCAAAGAGAATCAGACGAGAAATCCTTAGAAATACCTTGCGAAATAGAATAGATCGAAATAATATTTAGCGTCGAGAACATTCGAGAAAAGCGAATGTTCTAGAATCTAGAATAATCGAAATTCTGTCGCGATGCGAGAGTTCGTCGGCCGCTCAGCGGAGCGAGAAGCAAGGCGCGACCCGCGAGCCGCGAGCGCGAAACTTAGCGACGCGTTGTTGACAGCTCGGCCGCAGGATAGCAACCGGCCTATGTAAAATAGAGTCGCGCGCTCGGAACGAGCCTATTTGGCAGTCTGGGAGAAAGGACGAGGTAAGTACCATTGGCCGCTCTTGGACTAGCCTAGGGACTCCAGCAGAAGAGATCGGCGAGAATACCTGGTCGCCTGCTCGAGGAGGAACTTAGCTGTTAGGAACTCCGGCAGGAGAGTTCGGCGAAAACACCTGGACGCCTGCCCGGAGAGTAGAGGTAGAAGAAGCTCTAGCAGGAGAATTCGGCGAACCCCTCCTGGACGCTCGCCGTGGGGTAAAGATTAAGAGACTCCGGTGGGAGAGTTCTGCGACAATTCCTTGACGCCCACCTGGAGATAACTGTTGATACCCAGGCAGGAGAGTACGGCGAAACCCTCCTGGACGCCTGCCTGGTGAATAGGGGGAGAGTTCGGCGAATATTCCTGGACGCCTGTCGACTGAGAGAGGTGAGAGCATTTCCTGGACGCCCCAGGTAAAATACAGGAGAGTACGGGAGAAAACTACTTGTCGCCCGTTCGGAATGGAGAGTTCGGAGAGAATACCTGGACGCCATTCGAACGGGAGAGAACAGAGTTACTCCTGGACGCCTGGTTGATGAGAGAAAAAGAGATATATACAGGGTGTCCCGCAATTAGTGTAGGACCCGAAAAGGGGTGGTAGGTGGGGCGATTCTGAACAACTTTTTCCTTTGCCAAAATATTGGTTGAGGCTCCATTTTCGAGTTATTAGCAAAAAACACTGACCAATGAGAGCGTGCATAGACCGGGCGCGCGAAAGCGTGAGCGACAGCTTCGAATATGACGGCCGATCGTCGTCGTGAACAAACGTATAGATACCGTCGGTATAACGTCGGTATATCGTCGGTATAACAGGAAGCTATTAGGTGAAAGGTAAATTGAATAATGAATTAAGAAGTTAAGAATAATATTAAGTTCTTCGTAATTCGTGAATGGGAGATAAACCAATTAGTTGTTGTTTACCCAGACCAAGTATCTTGTATTTATTTTAAGCCTTCAAAAAGGAAAAAGAATAAATTCACGAAAATTCATTCTGCCCATTATTCTAATGAAGCAAATGAATGAATTCACGTTTCAAAACGAATGAGTACCTTCCCTACGAAATGGGATAAAATTGGAATAAAATATCTAATGCAGTACCTCATTGAAGTGAAATAAATCAATTGCTACGTACGTATAATTTTAAAAATACGGAAACAACTTAAATAAAACTTACCCATTGATTCATGAAAAAACTAGCTTCAATAAAAAATATTTATGTCACCGGGTAGATCCACCGATCAGAGCATCAACAGCTGATATCCTGGCAGGGTCAATGAACTCTCAATTTATTTCACTGTCTCTTTCTAATAATTGCACAACATAAGCACGACCGGTAAACGGACCGAATGAAAACGCGTGAACGATTATTCATAGATATGTATGTTTAACGATACGCTATATTCTCATTATAAAGTATCCGAATTGAGGAATCGATATTATATTGTATTTTATTAGAAGACATTGTTAGACTGGCCACGGATCGCGGTTTCGTTCTCGATCGCGAGGCATACGTCGCGAACGGTTGCCATGCAACGATGATCTGTTGAACGACTGCGGCGTCGATCGACAGTCATCGTTTATTGTCGAAAGATACGTGTTGAAATAAAATGTATCGTTGTTTTTAATCAAAAATTCTGTTTTCTTGCTTTCAAGATAATATAGTTTAAATTATTCCTGAATATTCGTTTATGTGTTTTCATTCGTCGTATTTATGTGTTGAACTCACAGTGAAAATTAGTGAAAATTAGTGAAAAATGACAGAAAAAAGTGATAATGAAAACTAATAATGAGAGATGACAGTGATAGGTGACAGTGAAGTTTCTTGAGAATTTTTTCAGAGTTTCTATTATTTATGAGAACAGTAAGGATCGGTGGATCGACCCAGTGACAAAGATGCATTTTCATCGTGATTATTTGCGGTTCAATGGGTGAGTTACATTTAAATTTATTAATTATTCAATTCAAATTTTTATTTGTTGAATAGAAAAGTTATTTAATTTTTTAAAAATGAGAATTTGTTCTTTTTCATAATCACAATATCGAACGAAAATAATTTTCCACATTTTATCCGTTACTTCTTTGCCATAACGAATAAACGTATCGAATAAATTCGATTTATTCTGATTTCGTTATTTCTTATTCAGGAATGAATGGTAATTCAAGAATAATCCAGATTTTTTATTCATTATTCGATGTAACTTTCATCTAACAGCTTTCTATTATACCGACGTTATACCGACGTTATACCGACAGTATCAATACATTTGTTCACGACGACGATCGGCCGTCATATTCGAAGCTTTTGCTCACGCTTTCGCGCACCCGGTCTATGCGCGCTCTCATTGGTCAGTGTTTTTTGCTAATAACTCGAAAATGGAGTCTCAACCAATATTTTGGCAAAGGAAAAAGTTGTTCAGAATCGCCCCACCTACCACCCCTTTTCGGGTCCTACACTAATTGCGGGACACCCTGTATATATATATATATATACAGGGTATATCAATATACCAATATGTTATACAATATAGGTATAACATATATATGTTATACCTATATTGCCCAAAGCAGTCATTTTGACTGCTTGGGAAATTTTAAATGATCAAATGATTCTTATTATTGAATTGAGTAAATTTCTTGTATGACCAGTACGGCTCTGTATTGAAATAACAGTTTTCATTTTTTTCGATTACCGTCACATGATAAATTGTCAATTTGGGCGTATACTTGATAAGTTGCAGTTGCTCAATAAGCTAAAGTAATACTTGTTATTCGAATCTTTATGCAGTGATACTTGTTCTAACAAGTTGTTTATTTTATTTCTTTTGCGCCCTAAATTCATGAAAAAAATGTCGAATAGAAGTGAGTTATTGGAAAAGCTAACGAACATAAGTGAAGAGTGCTCCGATATAGAATCAGACGCAACAAATTCTGAACTATCATCTGAAGATGAAGCGGATTATATTCAAAGTGAAACATCTGATAGTGAAGATAGCGATGAAGAGTCGATCACTAATGATGAAAATGAAAGTGTCATCAATATGCCCAGGAAACTATGCTCAATATGCTAAGTAGTTCAGACTCCGATGAAGAAACTGATAAAATAATTTTTAGAAAAAAAAGACGCCGACTTCGAAATGCACTAAAAAGTATAAAATAATTTCTATTTCCTAATGAAGTAATTTCTATTTCATTCAATCATACAATTACGTAACAGATATGAATGAAACCTATTTACTCGTTAGGTAGTATATTAAATACATTTCAACCTTTTCGGAGGCGGCGCAAAATTAAAAATACTTCAGTAAACGTTGCTGCCAATAACCAGTTGATTGTGGTATGGCGTATTGGAAATTAATAAATCCTGAGAAAGAATACGTACCATTATAGATATATCTGGTAATACACGTGAATGTAACGACTGCATCTTCATTTCGCAACGTTTCTGATATAAATGAAATTTAATTAACTTCGTTCGCATGTGGAAGCCATGGATCTAAGAACCTATAAACGGAGCCCACGACGCGGGAATTACCAAATTTGCGGCAGATGGGGTCTATCTTTATAGTATATGCGGCGATCGAGTCTTTCCATCGCATACTCCATGAATCTAGCCCTTTGCGGACTACCGCGGCATATATGCGTTCTGCGTAAATCATCAAATTGGTGGAAGAACTCATATATGCGTTTGGCGACAACAGTTGATTGAGCCGAGAAACGCACATATGTGTCCCACGTAAATGCGTGGGTATGGCCGAGAAATTTAACTATGCGTTCCGCGAAAACAACTCATAGAGCCGAGAAACGCGTACATGTGTGCATGCACGTAAATCTGTGCATGTACATATAATATGTCCAGAATTTGACTTGGAATGCTATGAACGAAAACCGCGTTTAAGCGGAAATATGCGCTGGCAATTTTTAATGACTATCGCGGCAGGAGCTCGGTCCCACGGTACGGTTCACTTCGAACCGTCCCGTTCGTAAAGGGCTAGATAGACCATAGTTACATTCTATACGCACTAACACCTACTTCGCGGCTTGCTGTCGAGTTATATGTATAGAAAAAAAAATAGCTATACAAGCTTTGGGTATGTTCGGCTGTCCAAAGGTTGACATGTTCAAGAAAATCTTTTAATTTTGCGCCGCCTCCGAAAAGGTTGAAATGTATTTAATATACTACCTAACGAGTAAATAGGTTTCATTCATATCTGTTACGTAATTGTATGATTCAATGAAATAGAAATTACTTCATTAGGAAATAGAAATTATTTTATACTTTTTAGTGCATTTCGAAGTCGGTGTATTTTTTTTCTGAAAATTATTTTATTCGAAGTCGATTAAAAATATGGAAATATGTTAACGTATACAAACATGCATACAAATTTCACTATACATTGTACAAATAAACATTATAAGATATTATAATAGTATTATAAAATATTATTGTTAATAACTTTTTAATAAACAATGAGCGACATCTAAAATTTATTGTAGGTTATTCAGGACAGTGACCTTGACAGGATATGTCAAGGTCAATGCGACTTGCGGCTGGGTCCCCTTTCGTCAATATTTACCAAAAGAATAAAAGCTTAATAAAATTATTAAATTAAATAGATGAAAGAATAGTTTTAAGTATCGTGTATTCATATTCATAGTATTGAACATATTATTGAAAGAGAAACAGGAGTCAACAAATTATAAGATTGTAGCGTACAGGAAAAATATGGAAAATGCTAACGAATAAAGTAACATCATTCATTGAAAATCAGACATAGAACCCATTAGATATACCTTAGTAATTGTAAACAATAGGTCGGAATATTATATAGCGTCGCGAATATTCTAGAAAAGCGAACGTTCTAGAAGAATCGAAATTGTATCCCGACGCGAAAGGTTGTTGGTTGCTCCGCGGAGCGAAGGGCAAGGCGCGACCCGCGAAATTAGTGACGAGACTGTTGATAACGCGGCCGCGGGATAGCAACCGTTGGATATAAAATAGAGGCGCGTGACAAGATCCGACCTATTTGGCAGTCTGGAAGAGAGGACGAGGTAATGATCATCGGCCGCTCTCCGACTAGCCTAGCGACTCCGGCAGGAGAGTTCGACGATAATACATAGACGCCTGCCTGGAGAAAGATTTAGCTGGTTAGGGACTACGGCAGGAGAGTTCGGCGACTAATACCTGGACGCCTGCTCGGAGAGTAGAAAGAAAGGAAACTCCAGCAGGAGAGTTCGGCAAAAATTCCTGGACGCCTGCTTGGAATATAGTAGAGTAAAGAGAGACTCCGGCGGGAGAGTACGGCGACAATTCCTGGACGCCCGCCTGGAGGAAATGGTTAAGACCCAGGCAAGAGAGTACGACGAAACCCTCCTGGACGCCTGCCAGGTGAATAGGGGGAGAGTACGGGAGTTTGTTCCTGGACACTCGGTCGACATGGAGAGTTTGGCGAACATTCCTAGACGCCTGTCAATCGAGAAAGGACAGAGGATCTCCTGGATGCCCCGAGTAAGGTACAGGAGAGTACGGGAGGATACTCCTGGTCGCCCGTTTGTTATGGAGAGTTCGGAGAGAATACCTAGATGTCAGTCGAACGGGAGAGAGCAGAGTTACTGTTGGACGCCTGGTTGATTATAGCAATAGAGAAAAGTTGTAAGTAGTCATGATGTTTGCGTTGCGTAAATAAATGTAGAAAATTTGTAATCCTGTTTTTCCTGTACAATCTCCTTAACCTCGAAATAAAGTCCTATTTTCAAGACAACCTTGTTTCCTGCGATTTCCTGTCAAACTATTCCTTGCATCCATAAACCATGGCTACAAGATATAATAATTTTTTGTTCTTTCCACTATGAAACTTTTGTTTCGTATATTAGGTAACTCAAAAAATTCTTATCGTTTCTGCATTCTTTAATTGTCGAGATTTACATACACAGTTTCTGCAAAACACCAAGAAAAAAGCGCAAGAAATATTAAAAGGTAGTTAAAAAATTCTGAAGCATCGTTTAATCCACTTTATATTTTGCAGACCAGTATCATTTATCTCTATTAATTGAAGTGGGAAGAACTTTCTGGGTTACCTTATATATTACATTTAGATAACCTCCTGGTTTTATCACCTTTTTCAATTTTTCTAAAATTTGTCATACCGCTTGTTATACAATTAGTTACTATACTGTTTTATTTCTTGTTATGTTTGTTTTTTAACCCTTTCGCTACGGTGATTTTTTTCTGAGAAATGTGATTATGGTCTTATTTATTATAATAAAAAGTCAGATATTCTTATTTATAAAAAGCAAAGCTAAAGCCTTTCTATACAGTTTTTTATCCTTCCTTTATGTACAAAGGATAATACAAATGACAAATGTTATAACACGCCGTCATACCTCTTTTTTATAAAAACTTTTTAATCGCTAGGAAAAAACTCTGTTGGTATAAAAGTGGGCGCCTATAGGTGCTCTCAGTAATACAAATACAAAATTTCTAAGCGCCTATAGGCGCCCACAGTAGCCAAGGGGTTAAATTAATTTTGGGCCCTGGATAGCTGTCAAAAATGTAGTTTTTCGTAGTAAGGATATATATATACATTAATTCCAATTACATAAAATGCATTACGTGTAGCCGAAAAATACAATGTAAGAAGATTGAAAAAAAAGACGCCGTTTGACGGTGAATATACATGAAAGTATATTAATCTTAGATGGCGAATACAAATGACATGACCACATGAGTAATGGGCTTCACGCATGACTGACGAACCGATATTTATACCACCCGGAATGAAGAGTTTTTCTACAGTACCTGCAGAATATTCTTATGTCACATTTTTCAAATTTCAAACATGTTTGACAGTTATAATAATATTCTTCACCAGGATTTTAGTTTCTAAAACAAATCAAAAAATGTCTGTAAAGCTAATGCCTTTTCGATATTATTTTTGTATGGATCGTTGTTTAAATATATTTAGATGTGTATAATATCACAGTAACTAATGTTTCTTTACTAAAATGAAATTCATAAAATGACTTTGTGTTAAAGGTAACTAAATAGCTATTATCGTTTAAGCATAACACTTTTAAAAGTAAAAATTCTACATTTTTTTTTCAAAATTAAACTTCTCAATAACTAAAGCTAGAAATAAAAAACAATATTTTGCTATAGATTCAGTAGAGAAAAAGTTGAAGAGAATCATCTAATGAAGCTATGTTGTCTATAAAAAAGTTGAAACCTCTTTTGAAATTACACTTAAAACTTATTTAAACGTTATTGTACCCTGAAAATATTCTTGAAATATTTATGTATATTTTAATGTGTATGAAACCTTAAACTTCAAGTTAATATAACATAAATGCTATTTTCGGACACTTTTATGCGATCAAATTGTTTGATAGTTTAATACCTTTCAAATTCTGTAGATTATTCCCAAAATTGTTTTGTACTGTGTTTAATATTTCATGAATAATAACGAATCACTCTGAGCTTGAATAATTTCATAATTTATTTAAAATAGTACAAATTACATTTTAATTACGTATGAAAATAATAAACACTTATTTGATGATATTTAGCAAAATTCTCAATGACGTTAAATCATATTATATTACTTTTTAATTAGTGTGTGCATAGAATTTTCAAATTCTGTTTATTGCTGTATTTGTATAGACACAACTCGTTCAACGATTTCTGTAAAAAAAATTGTGCTATTGTATGCAGGTTGCACATATGCAGTTGACGGTTCTCTATATATAGCGAAACATGTAAGAATATAAAGGTAGGGGTTTATTCCAATCCCTGGTCGCATGGTTTTTATTCTTTTAAAGGAATAATTCATGGAACAGTGATCCATATGAACAATGCTCTTCGAGTTCATTCAATTTTCCTCGAATCATTCTCTTTTTTAATGTATTTTTACTTTTTTTTAGTATTTTTCTCTGCAAGTACTCTTCATCCTTTTAAAGATTCTACTTCTCTTTCCACTTAAAATTAGAAATACCGACAATTAAGACGAAACTATTTGACTTATAAAATGACTCATCTTAAAAAATACGTAATAATAACAAATATTTTTAAATTCATTGATTTATTACTTTCGTAGAGAAGGAATTTCATGTTTTTAATATGATTTTGATATTATTGATCCATCTAGGATTATAATCTCTGGATGTGCGTTGACGGATTTTATCACTTACACTTAAAGACAAGTATAATACAGAATACATGTTTTGATTCTTTCCTAATTTTTCATTTTTACAACAAAATTTTCTAACTTTCTACATAACTAGAACGCTTAATGGAGGTGTAATCGAGATTTTCGCAATGTTAAGAACTAGATCCAAGTATTGATCCATTATTTATTCATAATATAATTTACAATAAAGATTAATGATAAATTTGATAGTGGCTGACGTGCAGATTGCGGTAGAAATCGACATTCGCAGAACTACTAGCTACTACTTCTATGTGACATTTTTATTTATATTCACCAAAAAATAGGGCTAAACTTCTTTTTTTTAGGATAATTAGGTAGTATTTGATAAATATAGACGAAATACGAGTTTGAGTGTTGAAATCTATTAGTATCAGCCTCAAAGTTATTTAATTTAAATGTTAACCTATGAATAAATGAACTTATACCGCTTTCAAAAACATCCGTTCCTATACAAATATGGACCCCTCCTTATTGTTAGTAACAGAAAAAATTTCAATTGTTTAATATGTTCTTATTTTATCATTTATTGTGAAGAAATAAAAATAACTGTTGAAGTTGAGGTAGTACTCACTATTTCATTATAAAGGTTCATGTGTTTCTTAATAAAGTCAACTGTACAAGTGACTTTTCCTAAAAATAATTTGTTAAAATATTGCATTAAGAAATAATATATTTCGACAAACTTAAATACTCCGATATACTCTAGTATATTCTAATATACTGTATATCGTATTTAGAAATTTTCACTGTCCCTTAAAATATCACTAGTGTAACTCTTTTAATACACTAATAACAGACATTTTTACTTCAAATTATATAGGGTGGAGCAATAACTATTAGCACCTTAAATATCTTCGAAACTATAAGGCCCAGAGAAAAATTAGTTTCAACTTATTCGAATGGACTCACGTTTTAAAGAAAAGATAGTATAGTTAATTATAGTTTTGTTCTTATATTGATGTAATACTAATTTTTTGTATTATGTACATTCATTATAATTTTTAGGATGCTGTGAATTAATTTTCTACTATTTAATAATCGAAAACTGTTTTTAATTATTGAATTTAAATATTCTCTCTTTATGATAATATGTACAAGTATCTCCTATCGCTGTGAAAGGGAGATCACAGGGATACGGAAATTTAATTAAAAAAAAAATTAATTCAGTATGGCATGTTAGAACTTGTCAACGCATGGCTATGTGCGGATGTTGTGGCAAGCATGACGTATGAAGTTTGATGCGTAAAATTGTGGGAGTTCCCATCTTTTGTTTTCTTCCCCGACGCTCTCTCTGCCCTGATATAGAATGTGCGCCGCGTGTCTTTTTCACTTTCTTGATATAATAAACTAATAATGCAGTGATATAAAGGTAATATTATTTTTATTTAAACCCATAATTCTAACATGGCAAATAGTTATCAAACCAATAGTTTTCGCAAAAAAAGCGTACAAAAATTTAAAAAATTAAATGTTTATACTTTTTAAACTAATTTGAAATTTATAAAATCAGAATTTAAATCTCCTATCAGAATTTCACGTGCATATCATATTTTATTTAAAATCTGCAATCATATTCTTGACATCGAGATAAAATAATGATATACATGTATAACCAAGTTGATAGTTTCTCGAACGAATCTTATTCACGAAAGAATACGTATGCTAAATCTCAGAAACTTTTCAGACTGAATGTATTATAGAAAAGTTTGATCATTTGATCAAGCATTCCACTTCACATAACGAACAAATATTTTTCTTCTTAAAAAGTCAGAAAATCAAACTGATCTTAATTACTTACATCATTTCATAAATAATTATAAATGTTCCAAGAATTGTTGCTCTGATTCAATTTATTACAAACGTTGAAAATCTAATGGTAATTTTAAAGTAAGGAGAAGAAAGAAGTAGACGAAGAAATTTGTTAGGTGCTCTTAATGAAATGTTCTTAACGTTATTACTTTATACACTAGAGTGATAGTTACAAATTATGATATTTCTATTTTGATATTATACTTCTATGCTAACATTGCTATTAAAACCAAGAAAGGGAGAAATATAGTCTACATAGTAATAATAATATTTTTGTGATTATGCATATGTTACGACCGCCAACGCTTATTTTAACCACAACGATGTCCATCGTCCAGTTCCAGATAAGTGTAATTTGCAGTTTACAATCAAAGAGTCGAACGTCACCGTAAAAAATTATTGTAATTGTTTTGACTGTAATCAGTATTTCAGGACAAATGTATATTACGCACTTATAACGTGAATTAAACTTTCGTTTGAATTTACTGCATTTGTTCAAAGATAAAACCGTCAATTCCTTTAAAATAAAATATATTGTTTTATTCAAAACACAAAAATTTAGTTTTACATTTCTTATAACTAATGTGCGAAAAGAAATTTTTTTCGCGAAAGTATCTTACATATTCCATCGTGAAATCTTACGTATTTTATCTACTTAATCAATTTTCGCAATGTCAATGGTTACCAAATAATGTAATTATATTACTTTAACGTGGAAAACCTGTATATTTATTACGCATTTGTATTCTCAAAATTACTTTTGGTCACCAAAATTAGATAAAATTTTTTTTTACATAAACGTAGAGAGGTGGAAACAATATAAACTATAAAGTAAGTCTATGTCCTAAGATTTTATATTTATCACAAACTTGTTTAAGAGTAAAATGTCTATTTTTTATATCTGTTCTCAGAGTTGTTACTCTATGAAATACAATAAGTCCCTATAATTTACTCAGGTAGTCTTTACGTCTTACGAAGTTTTTAACAAAACTTCAATGCAAGTCTGCATGTTAGCTTCAATTTTTATCCTAGTTAAAAGGAGACTCCAAGTCGCTATCAGGGGAAAAAACTGCAGTGTGCGTTGCTGAGCATGCACGTGTACATAATATAAACCTTAATGTCCTTTCCGAGATTCTTGCTAACAGCTGTGATAAGGAAGTAGCATTTTTCTTTGTAATTTCCCTTTGGATGATATTCATGAATTATTTGGCACGATTTACGTGCTATAGTAGTGATTTTCCTGTACAAGCACAGTTCAGTAGTTAGCAATAAAAACTTGTTGGTTGATTAAAAGCTATCTTGTTTGCTCAGCTGCGTGCAAGACATTGCAGCGAAAATTTGTTTCCTCGTGGTTGAGCCAGTACGTGATTTCAATATTGATTAAAAAATAATACCTCGAATGTCCAAACAGGAAATGTTAACTGCTCGCTAGACCGTTAAGAAAATTGATTGCTCTTTATTTATTAGTGTAAAATAAACGATGTATTGACGAAAAGATTAAATGAAATTTGATTTAGCAATTTTAATAAAATTTGACAAGCGCGTAGAAAGTAAAACATTTCTTTCAAAAGAATTAATCTTTTGCTCCTATGAAATTAATAACAGTTGGAATGATCAGTAATATAGTGAATAATCATATCAAATATGAAACATAATAACATTTAGAAAATTGTAATGTTGCGTAATGCATATATGCAATAATGCTATTTAATCATTTCAACTTTAATCCTGTAAGAAATTTCTTCTTTTCTCAGTATTTTTATGACTTTCTTTCAAATATAATATAATTGATTCGAATTCATTTATTTTAGTATTCAATACATAAAATCTAATCCGCTTTAATATTTTGATGTTTTTATTTTTTATATTTATTGCTTAAAATATCATTAGAATTTATAGATAATTTAACATGTTTTCATACAAAAATCATTATGTCCAATATTAAATGTATGCAGGGTGTGGTACTGAATTGTATACATGAACATTAATATAGACCAAAAAAGTAATACTAAAAATATCGGAAGACTTTGATTTCGATAATAAATGTTTTAAACAATTAGAATTTTAAAATAGCCAACATAGTATCAACTTAATCACTGTCCAATTTCACTACTGAATTAAATTATAGCAAAATGAGTATATCATTTGGTGGTGTCTATTGTATACATATGCTTAATGTATGTCATGTGTAATTTTATGATTTTTTAAAACATGTGCAATTTTCTTACTGTCTTTTCAGCAATTTAGATATTGGTTTGGGATAAATTGCATAATAAATTTTAATTTTTTGAGTTCAAGAAGATTTTTAACCGACTTCGAAAAAGGAGAAACTTACTCAATTCGATCAGTATATTTTTTATTTTCTATGTATGTTCGTCAATTACGCCTACCTGGGTGAACCGATCGGGACGGAACCTTTTGCATCTGGTAGGTTCTGACTCCCCATTGGTACCATTATCAAAAAATTTTTCATTTTTTAATTGCAAAGTGTTGTTATTGCAAAAAAACCGGCAACTTTTTTCTTTTTTCTATGTATGTTCGCCAATTACGCCTACCTGGGTGAACCGATCGGAACGAAACCTTTTGCATCTGGTATGTTCTGACTCCCCATTGGAACCATTATCAAAAAATTTTTCATTTTTTAATTGCAAAGTGTTGTTATTACAAAAAAAAACGGCAACTTTTGAAATAAACTTTTCTCGATTTTAGCGCGCTTTTTTAACCGACTTCGAAAAAGGAGGAGGTTACTCAATTCGATCAGTATATTTTTTTTTTTTTTTTTTTCTATGTATGTTCGCGCATTACGACTAGCTGGGTGGACCGATCGGAACGAAACCTTTTGCATCCGGTAGGTTCTGACTGCCCATTGGTACCACTATCAAAAAATTTTTCATTTTTTAATTACAAAGTGTTGTTATTGCAAAAAAATCGGCAACTTTTGAAATAAACTTTTCTCGATTTTAGTGCGCTTTCAATATCTTATCACGGACATGATTCTGTACAATTTTGTTCATATACAAATTTCGCGGAAATGCTTAGTTTTCGAGATATTAGCGAAAAAAATTGTTATTAACTTTTGAAATCAACTTCGAATGATTTTAATGTCCTTTTAATATGTTGTCAGGGGCATGGTTCTGGACAACCTTTTCCTTATGCATAATTGACAGAAAGCTTTAGTTTTCAAGATATTAGCGAAAAAAGAAATTGGAAAACGAATATCCATGTTGTCTTTTACTTAATTATGCTCATGGCATTTACGCAGACAAAAAAAAAGCCCGGAAGAACTGTCTCACAGTATCCTATATAATTCTCCCCATTCCACTAAAAAGCGTGAAATAAAATAATTTTCAGAAAAAAAATATACCGACTTCGAAATGCACTAAAAGTATAAAATAATTTCTATTTCCTAATGAAGTAATTTCTATTTCATTCAATCATACAATTACGTAACAGATATGAATGAAACCTATTTATTCGTTAGGTAGTATATTAAATACATTACAACCTTTTCGGAGGTGGCGCAAAATTAAAAGATTATCTTGAATATGTCAACCTTTGGACAGCCGAACATAGGCAAAGCTTGTATAGCTATTTTTTTTTCTATACTGTTCCGTCGCTAACGGAACATGAGGTGGGGATTTCCAAAGGGAGCTTATGATAGGGCCTCTACGAACAGCTGTTTTTGAGTTTGAATATTTTAGATTGCTAGCAATAGTCGTTTACCTTTTTTTCAGATAATAGATTCCAAATTTTTAGTTTCGTTTTGTTCTCGACAGCTCAGCTCATGTCATAAACTCGGTCCTTCCCGAAGGGTAATTTCGCGAGCAAACGATGTAACGGTTTTCCTTACGGTTTGCCTTCGAGGGCCTACCTGGAGGGAAAAACCCTGGTGTCGCAGGACTTTGGGTCTTCTCACACACACGCGCTCTTGCTCCCCACCCTCTCTTAGCGACCTGGCTAAGGCCGAAATAGAGGGTGGGACTTAGAATCTAACAACCACGCTGATTGGGAAATTAACAAATTTCGGAAAACCAATCAGCGTGGCTTTCCGGACGTCCGAACGTTTCGCGGACGACAGGACAACAACGGATCGTCACTTAACTTCCATATCTCGAATCCGTATCATCGAGTTTCTTGGGTCTCAATCGTGCGGAGACCCACGTCGAAAAAAGGTGTTGCCACTTGAAATTTTGACAACATCGGCCGCGAACACCGGCGAGCCTGAACGGTAAGAGGAACTTTACAAATGACTCCGAGGAAGAAATCCGCGTAGGTGAACGCGTGCCGGCAACGATCACTGTCGAGTTGCCATCGTAACATATACATATAACTCGACAGCACGCTGCGAAGTAGGTGTTAGCGCGTATAGAATGTAACTATGGTTTATCTAGATTCATAGAGAATGCGACGGAAGGACTCGATCGCCGCATATTCTATAAAGATAGAGCCTATCTGCTGCAAATTTGGTAATTCCCGCGTCGTGGGCTCCGTTTATAGGTTCTTAGAGCCATGGCTTCCACATGCGAACGAAGTCAATTCAATTTCATTTATATCAGAAACGTTGCGAAATGAAGATGCAGTCATTACATTTACGTATATTACCAGATATATCTATAATGGTTCGTACTTTTTCTCAGGATTTATTAATGTCCAATACGCCATACCACAATCAACTGGTTATTGGCAGCAACGTTTACTGAGGTATTTTTAATTATGCGCCGCCTCCGAAAAGGTTGAAATGTATTTCATATACTACCTAACGACTAAATAGGTTTCATTTATATCTGTTACGTAATTGTATGATTGAATGAAATAGAAATTACTTTATTAGGAAATAGAAGTTATTTTATACTTTTTAGTGCATTTCGATGTCGGCGTATTTTTTTTCTTAAAATTATTTTATTTCACGCTTTTTATCGGCCGACAAGACGTGTTTGTAGAAACAGTAGAAAATCGGCGAATGCATGTTGACTCATACACCACCAGAGACACGGAGGCATACGTAGAATTCAATATATTAGTAACAATAGTTTTTCGCTAATAACTCGAAAACTAAAACTTCCCCTTAATTGCGGATAAGGAAAAAGTTGTTCAGAATCGTGCCCCTGATAACATATTAAAAGGACATTAAAATCGTCTAAAGTTGATTTCAAAACTTTTCAACAATTTTTCGCTAATATCTCGAAAACTAAAGCTTTCCGCGAAATTTGTATATGAACAAAATTGTTCAGAATCATGTCCGTGATAAGATATTAAAAGCGCACTAAAATCGAGAAAAATTTATTTCAAAAGTTGCCGGTTTTTTTGCAATAACAATACTTTGCAATTAAAAAATGAAAAATTTTTTGATAATGGTACCAATGGGGAGTCAGAACCTACCACATGCAAAAGGTTTCGTTCCGATCGGTCCATCTAGCTAGGCGTAATCGGCGGGCACACATAGAAGAAAAAATATACTGATCGAATTGAGTAACCTCCTCCTTTTTCGAAGTCGGTTAAAAATAAGTTTTGCTGACTCGTTTGTGGCGTTTAAGTTTACTATCCTTAATGTCCCAGGAGGATTTTTGTGCATTTGAATCGTTGGCCATAAGAGGATATTAAATGAAACTTTATAAAACTGATATTGTCACTACGTAATTAATAACAACAAGTCGAATAAGTTTGTTGTTTAAATACTTTCGAATAGAAGTTTGGTGCTTGGTTGCATGTGCACGAATGTGGTATTTCTGTAGCATAACTAAAGTGGGCAGCGCATTAAAGGAAAGTTAGGAAATAATTTGTGAATTTGCGTTCGCAACGATTTCGCCAGGAAAGCGGAAAATCGAAGTTGTAGCGAGCAGCGTTAATTTTTCCTCGCTACAAAATCGATGTTTTCGGGCCTGCAAAATGTCCAGGTACCGGAGACAATAAAACTTTCACCGACCATATGTAGTCCCTTCGCCGTTTCTTTTCGGAATTTCTCCTTTTGAGTTTTCCCCCGTGCTTGCGGGGGTAGCCTCAAGAGGCAACGAAAAATGACATTCGAAAAAGCAAACTCGACCCGTGTGGACACTCTCGAATTTTCTATTTACGACGCACCTTTTGTCGAAGCGAATAAAGTTCTTGTTACTGTTAAACGAGCTACAATTTATTCACCCTTCACCTCAAAGTGAACCTACCATAGCTTTTACTTTGTTGTTTCGAGTATCAGAACAGTTGGCAGTTATTTTTTTCTTTATTTCTACAATTGTCTCTAATAACCGTAATAGCAAAACAAAGGAATGGCAAAGTAATTTGTGAATGAATAATTCATAGCAGCAGTTCTCACTTATTGTTAGTGGTACACTAGAGACAATCTGAATAATATATACTTTTTGCAATGTCGCCTAAAATATTAGTTTAAATGCTGAAAAACGAATATAGCACAAAACTTAAATTGGAATCAGATTTACTTTTAAAATTAGATCCAATAGATCCAAATATACAAATATTGCAAATACAACAAGCATAAATATCACATTAAACTAAACGATTTTATTTGTCAGTATCATGTCGTTTGTTAACCAGATATGTTAATTTGTTTCTTTTTATACAATTAATTTGTGAAGTTAACATCTCTACGAAATAATTATTAATTTAATGCATACAATTTCAATATATAAAAAGTCATTGCAATATTTCTCTAGATTTTGTATAAAACATTGAACAGTATTAACACAGCAGAGTCTAATGTTTCTTAAAGATTAAATATGTTTCATTTAATTCAAGTATAATTGACAATAACGTCATGGTTGCTAATAACTGACTAGGTGAATACAATCTTAAACGTTCGACTGAAAAAAAATAATCCTATTTAGTCTATACAGAGGGCGAGATTCTTAAACTAGATGATCTTATACTGTAGCTAATCTTGTGATACAAGAAAATATGTATATCTAGCTGAACTTGGTCGTTATTCAGGAATACATAATTTCATGTATTGGTAATACTACTTAATATTGCAATACAAAGTGTATTACAGACTGACAAGATTAGATTTAAGACAACACAGTCAAATCCACTATCGTCGGCTACGTTACTGAGTAAGTTGATAAGTGATTAATGGGTAAGACTTAAACATCCCCCCCACGCCCGATCTTGATGAAACTTCACAGATCAGTAGTGGGGGGAGTGTTGGATATGATGATGCAATGTCAAACTGCGGAAACGCCCTAGCGAAGATATTGAAGAAACCATTTCTATGCTTTGGACTGGTCTTTTGATGGGGAAAGGGGACATTGGGCCCCGAGTTGAGGGGGATTTTTCAAGAAAAGGAATTTCTTTTGCTCGGAATGACCTTGCAGCTCGATCAGCGAGAGAATCTTTCAGTAATCGCAAAAAGAGAGTGATGAAATGATTTAACATTGAAGAACCTAACTTAACCTAACCTAACCAACAAATTATTTTGTTGACACCAACGTATGGCTTGTTCCCGGCTGGAACAAACTTCTGATTCGAGTCTCGAATGACTCCACATGTTTGGTGATCGGATTGATAGAGATTGAGTTATTGTATGATGAAGTGAACGGAATGAATGTATGGGATGAGGACGCGGCAGGGAAAAATAATAACTATTTTCCGCCTTTGGCTTTCCGTTTATTCGGTGGCAGGTCCACGACCTTACTCCTTGACAAGCAGCGATGAACTAATTAACTTTCATGCTTACGACACTCACCCCCACACACCCTGATGCATTCTCACTCGGAATCATTCTTTCCTCGTCCAAACCGAATCGCTCTCACTCTAAACCAATCATTCAACGATACACGCGTATTTCACAGGCATTCCTCGAACTCGGACACCCAACGCGACACTCGACCCGATGATCCAAACATCCTCTCGCAAACGCTCCGCAGCATTCACTCGGACTCAGGCAAACAACTCGCTATCGCATCTCATCCACACCGAAAATCTTAAGACTAGACTAAATATAATAAATTAGACAGGGACGTGGCGGCCGCTAAATCGACGCCACAAATGTTAGTAGGTGAATGATGAGGCTATGAGAAAGTGAGTGAGCAAGTGAGTGAGCAAGTGAGTGAGCAAGTGAGTGAGCAAGCGAGTGAGCGAGTGAGGAGCAATTGTTTAAGCAAGTGACGGCGTTACTAGCCAGGGACAGCATGAAACCGATATTCACCCTTAGATGTTAGAGATTTGAGGGCTGACGAAGATTTTCGAGGTGAGGAATATTCGATCGTGATGGGGACAGCATTGATACAGTACTATATAGGCATTGCGTGAAACCGACAATGGCAGTTTTCGAATTTTCCTATCTCCGCTAGGAGGCGCTTCCGCAGATTAGTATTGCATCATCATATTCAACACCCACCCCCCCATTAATGGGTCAAGTTTCATCAAGATCGGGCGTGGGGGGGATGTTTAAGAATAGCCGATGAATGTTAATTGGAGTTTGCCAAACTGGCTTTAATGGGAGATTGATTTTATCTCAGATTAGTCTTTTGCCATCTAAAAAGCTTATGTTCAAGGTATTTTTAAAACACTGAAGAATCCATCCGACCTAGCTTAACTGATCGATGAAAGAAATAGCCGATGAAAACATTAAAACCACAAAATCTATCGAAGATTTAAGAAAACTTCTCCAAGACAAATTTCATACTTTGTTTCTCTTCAGATTCCACTTTTTGGTCTAGAGCAAAGTATGAGAGTTTCCTTATATTATAAAAGAGTGTTTCTATAAGACCTTTCTTATAATATAAGCATATAGCTGGCTGCTCTAGTTGCTTTTATCTGGGAAACTGAGATCAAGGGGTCTCCAGAGAAATATCGTCGAGAAGTGGGACAGTTCGTTCACAAATATCCTCCAATCACTAAAGTTTACCTTTACGAGTGGCAGTGGTAAGATAGCGTTAAAGACAGTTGCTTCAAAAGGTTGGGGTTTTAGAACTTTTCAATCTTCCTTTAGTGTACTACAATTTTAACTGTGATTCAATGTAAGAAAACTAAGTATATATGTTTGGTTCTTACAATTTGACAAATGTTTACTCCATTTTACCAATTTAATAAATTATGACTATATGGCATATAGATCTACAGTTAGTTTCTATTGTGAAATATAACTTATTTAGATCTTCCATTATTAAGAGGATCAGTTCCGTTATTTATTGTATGAATGCAGAATTTTTGATAAGTTTTACTATAAATGAATCAAGTGTATTTTATTGTTTAAATTGATTGAATCAATTATATTAGCGTTTTTAGTAATTTTTCTCCACCTTTGTAGTGGCAATCGGATGTTTTTATAAGAAAGGTTATTTGATTTTGGCTCAGAATATGAAGATACGAATATGTAGGATTTAATAAGTTCATACAATCTGACAAGGAAAAGTACGGAAGTGTGCCCTTCCGATTTCGATGAAACTTTGCACGTTCGTTAAGCAAGCAAAAATAAGGGACACGTATTTTTTTATCGGCTGAGATGCGGGTTTAAGGGGTGAAACAACCTCTTAATGTTTCCTTAAAACGTTTTATAGTTTCTTGCGTATAATAACAGGATATTAATGAATTGTGCAAAATGCAATTTATTTATAATAAAGAAATTTTTCATAACCTTATTTTACCATTTATTCAAATTTGCATAATGATAAAAAGTGAAGAGAATTTTATTACAAATCTATGAGTGTTCAGGAACAAGACCCCGTATACTCTTCCCCTATTCTCTAGGCAGGCGTCCAGGTATTATCGCCGAACTCTTCTGTCGGAGTCCCTGGGCTAGTCCAAGAGCGGCCGATGGTCCTTACCTTGCCCTCTCTTTCAGACTGCCAAATAGGTCGGGTCCTATAGCGAGCCTCTATTTTACATTCGCCGGTTGCTATCCCGCGAGTAGGTTATCAACAGGGTCGTCGTTAGGTTCGCGACTCGCGGCTTTGCGTAACACGCCTTGCCTCTCGCTCCGCGAAGCAGCCAACAATCTCTCGCGTCGCGATACGATTCGATTATTTTAGAACTTTCGCTTTTTTAGAATATTCACGACGCTATGTAATATTTCGATCCATACTTTACGATTATTATGGGGTCTTAATAGGTTCTACATCTGATTCTTAATGAACAATACATTTTATTCGCTCGTTTCACATGATTCGTCTCTTGTATGCTACAATTTTTAATTTTCTTTCAAAGCAAAATGGTTCACTGAATTCAGCCAGCTTCCGCCTTAAATAACAACTGACTATCTATGGTATTATAATACTACGTAATATTTTCACGAGATCGTTTACCGCTTTTGTGGACTATTAGTAGAAATCCTTAAATTCGATTCATGAAGTAATGATACCGAGAAGCAAGTTACATAAAGAATAAACTTGAATAATAATACAAAATGTTGTGCCAACGAAGTAACATATACTGACACATATACTAATACTTTTTCCACAAGCGAAATTAAAAATTCGAATTTATCCGTATTTTTTCTTTGGACCCACAGTTTATGTATGTGAAATTTGATGAAAATGGTACAACGTTTTATTTAAAAAATTTGCAAAATAATGTTAATTTTTAACATATTTTTTAAACAAATAAATTTTTCAAAAATCCTGACTGACGCCATATTATTGGCCTTCTGAAACAGAAAAATTTGCACTTTAAATTTTTCATCTAGGCCTAATAGTTTCTGAGATATTCGAGAAAATATGTTTTGCAACCCCAACTTTGGGGGCTATTTTCACCCCTTCAGCATGGACGATGGCCGATAAAAAAATGTTGAGGATAACGAAGGTCGTGAGCTAACGGTTTGCACGAAGCAAACAACGGGTCACCTTTTGAAACCGTCTGCATTTTAAAAGTTGTTAGTTAGTCCCGAATTGTCGCACGTATCGGTATTGTTTTCGTGAACGCTCCATCGGCTTTTTCAAATCTTGTATCTATTGTATATCGTCTTTTGTCAAATATATATAACCTTTATTCACATTCTGGTGTGTGTGGAATTATTTATTCAAACAAAAAAAATACGTGTCAAATATTTTTTTGCATTCTATATCATACTCAAAGCGCATCAAAATCGGCGTGTGTCAATTGGGTAATGTCCCTTGTGAGTTGTTATAAAAGGAGCACGTACACACTTCAATAATATAAAAAACAAACATTTTAATATCATTTCCAAATAATGTACATGTAAATATTAAATCGCAAGTAGATAAACGATTTACTCTTTATATGAAGTACGATTTTGTACCGATTTACTATAACTTTAAAGTAAAAACATTCAAACGATTTGCTGTTTTCAGATGTATGACTTTTTGAAAAAGTCATAAGCATTAAACAATACATTTCGATAGTAAATCGATATTAACGTATGTTATATAGGAAATGAATGTGAATTTATTTTTTGTGCAGCGCGAATTTTTTTAATTACGATATAGCATTTCTTACGAACTAACTTCCAATCTAAATGATATGAATTTCTCTAAAGACTGATGTTCGATCCAGCTTTGTTGACTATTTCGGGACTTTAATTAGGTTTCTATACGGAAGCAAGTGAAGCATATGATCTACTGCGAAGTGTTAGTAAGTCAAATTTTTGCACTACACGGCATATTAATTAATATACTTTAATATTCTTCACTTACCGTATAACTGTCAAAGTATGTTGCATATTCGTATTATACTGCTTTTTCAAGTCTAATGTATTCGCTTCTTATACATCAATAGTAATATTCGATAGTGAATGTATCGTCGAAATCTTTCCAACATGGAGAAATTTCGTGTTTCAAGGAATAGATGAATTCGATTGAGGAAGAGGGTAAATAAAAATTGTTTAGACACAATTGAGCCTGAAAACCTTGATAGTTTATTGGCTCTAGCGATTCGAATTAGGGGAAAAAGCCTTGCGGCATAAAAAACCCCTTACAAAATTGTTAACGATTCTACGGTGAAAATGTGTACGAGTATGTGTACGTTATGTTGATTGCGTATTGATTGAGGAGAACAAGGTCTCGCTCAATGTTGTTCGATTTGAGGAGAACAGGGTCTCGCTCAGCGTTGTTCGATTTGCGTGATAATTCACGTTGCATGAGATTATTCACGATGATCGATTCGAGGGTGTAGGTCTCACTCGAATAATGTTGTAATGTACGATTAACCACCCTACCGTGGCCTGTTCGAGGGTGTAGGTTTCGCCCGAACAGTGTACAGTGTATGATTTAACCACCCTACCGTGGCCCATTCGAGGAGTGCAGGGTTCACCCGAACAGTGTGCGATGTATGATTTAACCACCCTACCGTGGCCCATTCGAGGAGTGCAGGGTCTCGCTCGAATGGTGTTGTGAATGATTTCCGAACCACTCTGCATTGGTTATGCTACGTTGCGTTATGCGGAACTTTCGAACTCACGATTGACTTTTTAACCGACTTCGAAAAAGGAGGAGGTTACTTAATTCGATCAGTATATTTTTTTTTTTTTTTTTTTTTTTTCTATGTATGTTCGCCGATTACGCCTAACTGGGTGGACCGATCGGAATGAAACCTTTTGCATATGGAAGGTGCTGACTCCCCATTGGTACCATAATCAAAAAATTTTTCATTTTTTAATTGCAAAGTGTTGTTATTGCAGAAAACCCGGCAACTTTTAAAATAAACTTTTCTCGATTTTAGTGCGCTTTCAATATCTTATCGCGGACATGATTCTGTACAATTTTGTTCATATACAAATTTCGCGGAAATGTTTAGTTTTTGAGATATTAGCAAAAATTGTTGTTAACTTTTGAAATCAACTTCGAACGATTTTAATGTCCTTTGAATATGTTGTTAGGGGCGTGGTTCTGGACAACTTTTTCCTCTTGCGAAATTGACGGAAAGCTTTTGTTTTCGAGATATTACAGAAATTGTTGTTAGCTTTTGAAGCCAACTTCGAACGATTTTTATGTCCTTCTAATACGTTATTAGTAGCATGATTCTAAACGAGTTTTTCCTTATGCATGATTGGTGGAAAGCTCTAGTTTTCGTGATATTAGCGAATAACTATTGTTATTATTATTAGTGGAACGACCCGTGCTATGCACGGGAAAGACAAGAAAGGGCAATTGCAATACACTGTACCAAAACACTAACTAAGCTTTGCCGCTTTGACACGCAACTTATGCAGCAAGATGAGTTCACGTTGACGTTGGTGTATTATTCCCATTGCTTGGTACAGTCTCCCTACCGTTCTAACAAACATTTTTTTTATTTTTTAGTTGCAAAGGATTATTTTTTCTATGCATGTTCGGCGGTTTTTCCTAGGTGGGTGGTCCGATCGGAACAAAGCCTTTCACATCTTGTGGAGTCTAACTTCCCATTGGTACGATTATCAAAAATTTTTTCATTTATTAGTTGCAAAAGATTATTGTTGCAAAAAAAGTTGAAAAACGGATATCCATGTTGTCTTTTACTTAATTATGTTCATGGCATTTACGCAGACAAAAAAAAAGCCCGGAAGAACTGCCTCACAGTATCCTATACAATTCTCCCCATTCCACTAAAAAGCGTGAAATAAAATAATTTTCAGAAAAACAATACACCGACTTCGAAATGCACTAAAAAGTATAAAATAATTTCTATTTCCTAATGAAGTAATTTCTATTTCTTTGAATCATACAATTACGTCACAGATATGAATTAAACCTATTTACTCGTTAGGCAGTATATTAAATACATTTCAACTTTTTCGGAGGCGGCGCAAAATTAAAAATACCTCAGTAAACGTTACTGCCAATAACCAGTTGATTGCGGTATGGCGTATTGGAAATTAATAAATCCTGAGAAAGAATACGATCCATTATAGATATATCTGGTAATATACGTAAATGT
Organism: Megachile rotundata; assembly: GCF_050947335.1. NCBI lineage: Eukaryota > Metazoa > Arthropoda > Insecta > Hymenoptera > Megachilidae > Megachile > Megachile rotundata. The sequence continues at coordinate 2,313,820 of NC_134992.1, forward strand.
AACGACTGCATCTTCATTTCGCAACGTTTCTGATATAAATGAAATTGAATCGACTTCGTTCGCATGTGGAAGCCAGGGATCTAAGAACCTATGAACGGAGCCCACGACGCGGGAATCACCAAATTTGCGGCAGATGGGCTCTATCTTTATAGCATATGCGGCGATCGAGTCTTTCCGTCGCATACTCTATGAATCTATCCATTTGCGGACTACCACCGCATATATGCGTTCTGCGTAAATCATCAAATTGGCCGAAGAACTCATATATGCGTTCCGCGAAAACAACTGATAGAGCCGAGAAACGCGTACATGTGTGCATGCACATAAATCTGTGCATGTACATATAATATGTCCAGAATTTGACTTGGAATGCTATGAACGAAAACCGCAATTAAGCAAAAATATTCGCTGGCAATTTTTAATGACCATCGCGGCAGGAGTTCGGCCCCACGGTACGGTTCACTTCGAACCGTCCCGTCCGCAAAGGGCAAGATAGACCATAGTTGCATTCTATACGCATTAACACCTACTTCGCGGCGCGCTGTCGATTTATATGTATAGAAAAAGAAATAGCTATACAAGCATTGCCTATGTTCGGCTGTCCAAAGGTTGACATGTTCAAGAAAATCTTTTATTTTTGCGCCGCCTCCGAAAAGGTTGAAATGTATTTAATATACTACCTAACGAGTAAATAGGTTTCATTCATATCTGTGACGTAATTGTATGATTCAAAGAAGTAGAAATTACTTCATTAGGAAATAGAAATTATTTTATACTTTTTAGTGCATTTCGAAGTCGGTGTATTTTTTTTCTGAAAATTATTTTATTCGACTCTCGATCCGAACCGTGCAAGCTTCAACGTTCGACTGTCTTTTTCCTTTTTCGAGGAATCGCCTAAATACCGTCGCGTTTCCGAAGGTAACGGTTAGGAAAAACTCTATGCTTTCGTTCGTTAGAATTGTTTAAAAAGAGAGGTACAGCTGTTAGCTGCTTTATGGTCCGTACATGTCTACGGTAAGATTCGTTCGGACCGGATATGATAAACAATAGGGTCCTTGGTGACCCGTATTACAAAGTAAAAACTATTGACGGTGGCCTACGCGCCGACCGCTTGGGCCTTGCAATAAATTGCTTAGCTGCGGCATAGGTTTCGGTTCGCGGCCGAACAGTGAAAATAAGTAATTCAACAACGAAAAGTTATATAATATGGGAATGTTTCGTTTGGAGACTTCAACATAAAGAAAAGAATATTTGCAAATTTTTCATTTAGTGTTTTTAAATATATATTCAGTTATACTGTAATATAGTTCCACCTGTTATGATCATCCTGTTCTACATATTATTAAATTAACAGTTACATAAAATGTACTAATATTAAGCATAGGATGATCATTCCAGCACAATTGTGTTTCTTATTCCAGTAATTACGCTCTTGTATTTAAAAATTTGTAGTACGCAACACGAGAAAAGTTATTAAGAACATCACCATGATTGTAATTTATAATATAACAAAATTAAGTAATACAGTAAAATGACATATAATAAGAGTAAATATATTACTGAATAATTATATTAGTTTCAACAGCGTTTATAACTATCTTCATTTCGTTATGACTCTACTGTGTTTTTCATTTCGAGAAATCTGGATTTATGTCAATGTATGTAGATATTTTATAATAGCGTTCGTAAGTCTGCAAAGACATTTGAAAAATCTACATTGCAGGAAATCACGAATATTCCTGATATGGGAAGCCTTATATCAGTGACATATGGTCTTTTATAATAGTCACACGACGTTTTATACAAAAGTTTTATTATTTTTGTAACATACATCTGTGAAGGTTTTGAAGAGATCACACTAACGAAAGTTTGCAAAATTGTAATTCTAAAAATACTAAATACAGTAAAGCAGAAAGCTAGAAGTACTAATTACAACTATTTCTTTCCAAAAGAAGTAATGAATCACAGAACGTAAAAAGTTTTCAAAATAATAATTTAATAGATCAACTCTCTATACATTTAGGGCCACTGTAACTTATTTGGTTCTTTTGTACAGAGAGTCTCATTTTTTACCGTGAAACTTCATTAACATATTCTGTTTGTAAAAGTAAGCATACGATAGTTCGTAAATCACTGTACGTCTTGAAACAATTTATTAAAAAATATGCAAAACCACAACGTACTCGTACCTAGTATTGACGAAGAAAATCTTTCGTTATTATTTCATGTATTCTTCGTTATCTATTAATAAAACATTGAAGAGACTATATTGATGTACATTTTGACACACTGTAGATGTACATTTTGAATTTTTGTCATAACCCGTTAATAATGTGATTACAATTCTGTATTAATACAACACCTTTTTATTTTTAATATGTTGGTAAAGGTTGGTAAAATTCTTAGACACCCTGCATAGAACAAATAAATAAATTTTACTAATCATAGCATTCATTGACTTTACCTGTCACTCGATCAAATTCACTACTTCTCCATATTCAGAACTCATTTTATATCGGGCAATATTCCGCTGTAAAATTTGCGGTCTTTATAAATTTTCGTTGTGAAACTTTTAAGGACTGTGAGAATCTATTTTCGAAATTAAAATTGACCTTCTTAAACTACTTGTAACGTCCCTGGAGGAATTTTTGTTTGTTTCCCTCGCCATCATGGCAGTTTGTGTTCATGTCATTTCCCACCGATAAGAATGGTTAGTTATCGGCAGTATTTACCAATTACCGACAGTACATTATGTATCCATTACCATATCTATTAAGTTCGACAGTCGGTAACCGATATATGTATATATATTTTTTTTTTCATTTATAATACATAATTATCTTATGATTTTGATTTAAAGTAAGTAATACGTTTCACAAAATTAATTGAATATTAAGTTAGAACAATTAAAACGAGATTCATGTATTATTTTACTTTTATTCTAATAAATATATAGTTCTGTATAGAGATACAATTTCTATTTACGGCATTATTAGACATTAAATTAATTAATTAGCTAAATCAATTAATATACGTAAAATCAACCAATGCTATACTATTCATAGCCGGAACCAAAATTATTTCCTTAAACTAAAAAGCTGTAAATCAGAATAAATTCGGCTCTCGTAGAAATTGTGCGCAGTTGATAGAAAAGGACAGAAAATGTATTTTTCGCTAAAACACCATTAGAGTATCATTTTAGTATCGAAACGATAGTCATTAATTAAAGAGCGGTATGTTAAAAATATAATTAAATTATTTGATTTCACAATTAATGTATAATAACGAATTTATATGAAAATTTATTTATTCTGACATCATAGAAATTTCAGGAATTCGGCGAACCTGCGAGTATAAAAGGGCGAGCGAAACCCGGCTAAGCAGCTTTCAAACAGAACAGTTTTCGAAGTCGAGCACGATAGAAGTCTTCTTGATAAGTATAACCGGAGCAGTTTTCGCTGTAAGAGCCGAAACGATTCTAAGTTCTCGATTGGAAAGCGGGTATACGCCATTTGGATACTTGATCGCTGGGTTGTTTTAGCAGCTAGCGAACAGCGAGCTCCCCGTTCAAGCGATCTTGTATCTGAAACTACGTCAGGAGAGTGCTATACCCAGCCCCAAGAAAGGCTAATTGTAAGACATCAAACCGAAAGCTCTCAGCTACTCATACTTAATATTCTGTCGAATTACTAACTCGCCTTCAGATTTTCGGAGCTCGCTCTGGGTAGTATCGTAGCTAGCTAACGCAGGCTCCCCATTTGAGCGGCTTGGTCTCTGAAGCCCGTGTTTTTGGGTGGCAGTTAAGTAATCACGACTTACAAGTAGAGTCACTTTGATTTGCTACCCTGTTGGACGTATATTGTTCATCTGACTCTGGATCGTTGGGTTGTTTTAGTAGCTAGTGAACAACGAGCTCCCCAATTAAGCGATCTGGTTTCGGGTGTCAGTGTGCGCTCTGACAAAAAGGGCCATGGACAATTAGTTGTCGAGTCAAATTATAAGAGTAATGGTTCCAAGAAGATTCATTAACTCTCAACAAATTTTAGAATTTGAATTAATAAAAGAATACTGTTCTGACTCTAGCGCAATTTCCGTAGTCGACTACACCGCGTTAGATAATAGATAAAATCTGTCTAATTTTGCGAATGCGTATTTAGGTACACTTAAAGAATCACACTTAGGTCGGATTCCTCGCTGCAGTAGACTATAAAGCGCTAATATTATTTAATTTCGTCAAAGAACATTTATGTAAATTACAACCGTACAAATCAAGCTGAATTTTGTCATTGCGATAGCTTCGAATACGAGAATCAAATATATATGTAGAATATCAAATTTAGTTAATTTTATAAAAGCGAAGTTAGTTTTATCAAAGATCAGACTTAGGTACAATCCAATATAAAGTATTAACTAGCGAATTTCATTTTGTTAATTACATAATTATCTATTACGTACTGTTTAATTTGTCGAGTTCTATTATTTCTATTATTATTATTATATCAAAATCTATTTAGTTTCTTGTTCTAATTAATCATTTATAATCTACCTACTTTTGTTGTTATTGTTATTTGTTTCATTTTTTATCGTTTTATTGAATAAACCTTATTGTTGAAAGATATTGACCTGTGGATTTCACTCCTTAACTGCACACCACACGAATCCCACATTCTTTAGATTTAGTTATTTGCGAAACGAGTCGTTCAGTGGGTAAAAGCCGCTCTTTACCTTCCTAGCGCTTGTAACATCTGAACTTAGGTTCCAGAGTCGTTACGTGCTTGTATTCTATGTATATATAGTTTCGTTCATCTCCTATCAGTTATGCTAACTCTACTATTAACGCAAACTATTAAGATCTCTTGGAATCTAACACGGCAGTTCTGAATGAATTACTTTGCTCGTAAATCGGATATCGCAAATGACTACAACTGTCGTGCGATACGGTGAACTTTAAATTAATATGGTCTAATTGCTTTAATTTAGGATGTTAAGTTGCTGAAGTTTCAAAGGTGGAGGTAAATACTAGTGTTCGTATTGACTTGATAGATAGTGCCTGGCGGCATTGAAAGTTTGAAACTTTGTACTCTTTATCGTACTAAAATGGTGACTCATTAACTAGCAGTAGTAGGCGTTCAAGATGCTAGCGGAAATGAAAATGATTCGAGTGGAAACTGTAGGTGAAAACGTAAATTCGCAACAAGTTGAAGAGTCTATGGAAATGATGCAAATTCCTAAAAGGCCTCCATTAATATACTTATATTTATGAATGGTTAAGAAACTAATTTTGTGTAAGCTTCTCTAATTCAGCACATAAATTAAGGCCACATAATTTGAAAATTATGAGTTTTGTTTGAAAAGCTATACACAATTTATATTTCCTACATTTGAATCAATAAAAATGAATTGATCGTTGGTAAACAATCATTACTTCAATAAGTTATAAGCAAATTACTGCAAAACAAAAAATAGGAATTGATGGGATCAGAGAAATAAATCAATGACTGGTTTGGTCTACGAAAACTCCATTGATTTAATCAGTAGTACAAATACAGTTTAACAATTATTAATAAGTACTGATTACCTACTAAAGTCATGCATTTCACTGTTCAATTATTATTTATTCATAATATTCATATCAACAGCTAAATCATTAGTGACCACTGTGTAACACATAATTGAAGTGATACGTGATATTATCCCTTTGAAAAGTATTATATCTTGATTTATACCATTTTTAACTTAATGTTACACTGCTCAAAAGAAATATGGCATAGAAACATTTTTAGCAGAAATTGGCAAACTTTTACTGACAGTAATTTCGCGAAAATTATGTTAAGTCTAATGCACCACTATTACTCTAGTACCTTAAATGTGAGGGTATGTTTTTTATATTGACAATTACAAAGTTTGTTGAAATGCTTTGTCCTGCTACATTTTTTCTTGAGGATACTATTTGCAAAAATATAAAGAACAAACTTTCCTCTTCAGTTTCTAAAAAAGACAAAAGATGCTGTCATTTTATTCGTATAGATACAACACTTTGAAGTAACTCTTGGATTTTGGCATATACCGCTGGAATTGGCATTAAACGCTAGGTCGACTGGTGCCCGTATAATCACATAACGTTGTTTATATTGAATAATTTCCGTAAATATAAAAAACAAAAACAAAAAATATCCGAAAAAAATTGTGCGAAATCCACCCGGCAACTTCCGCGTGGTGTCTATGCAATAACATATTGTACACATATATTAATTATATGACGATATAAACATATTTTAAGTTTAGTATTAACGGCAAACTATGGTGAAGCAGTGTACCTCAAAACATATTTAACAAAAAGTCATTTTATTCAGTTTATATTATTTTTTCAAACAATATTGTTGTAATGCTAATTCACAATATTTATGAGTTTTCCGTGTAATAAAGACTGCTACGAATAACATGAGTAAATTTTTACTTCTTTCCGGGGAAAAAAGAATTACTTTTTCAGTACAAATATTAGGGTGTCCCACAATTACAGTAAGAATCGAAAAGGGGTGATAGGTGGGGCAATTCTGAACAGCTTTTTCCTTTGCCAAAATATTGGTTGAAGCTCCATTTTCGAGTTATTACCAAAAAACACTGACCAATGAGAGCGCGCATAGACCGGGCGCGCGACAGCGTGAGCGATAGCTTCGAATATGACGGCCGATTGTCGTTGTGAACAAACGTATCGATACCATCGGTATAACGTCCGTATATCATCGGTATAACAGGAAGCTATTAGGTGAAAGTTATATCGAATAATAAATAAAAAAATCTGGATTATTGTTAAATTAGAAAAACAGAATTTTTAATTAAAAACAACGATACATTTTATTTTCACACGTATCTTTCGACAATAAACGATGACTGTCAATCGACGCCGCAGTCGTATAACAGATCATCGTTGCATGGCAACCGTTCGCGACGTATGCCTTGCGATCGAGACCGAAACCGCGATCCGTGGCCAGTCTAACAATGTTTTCTAATAAAATATAATATAATTTCGATTCCTCAATTCGGATACCTTATAATAAGAATATAGCGTATCGTTAAACATACATATCTATGAAGAATCGTTCACGCGTTTTCATTGTATCCGTTTACCGGTCGTGCTTATGTTGTGCAATTATTTGAAAGAGACAATGAAATAAATTGAGAGTTCATTGACCCTGCCAGGACATCAGCTGTTGATGCTCTGATCGGTGGATCTACCCGGTGACACAAATATTTTTCATCGAAGCTAGTTTTTTCATGAATCAATGAGTAAGTGTTATTTAAGTTACTTGTGTATTTTTAAAATTAAACGTACGCAGCAATAGATTTATTTCACTTCAATGAGGTACTGCCTTAGATATTATATTCCAGTTCGATCTCATTTCATAGGCAAGGTACTCATTCGTTTTGAAACGTGAATTTATTCGTTTGCTTCATTAGTATAGTTGACAAAATTAATTTTCGTGAATTTATTCTTTTTCCTTTTCGAAGGCGTAAAATAAATACAATATACTTGGTCTGGGTAAACCACAACTAATTGGTTTATCTTCCATTCACGAATTACGAAGAACTTAATATTATTCTTAACTTCTTAATTTATTATTTGATTTAACTTTCACCTAATAGCTTCTTGTTATACCGACGATATATCGACGTTATACCGACGGTATCGATACGTTTGTTCACAACGACGCGACGCGACGATCGGTCGTCATATTCGAAGTTGTCGCTCACGCTATCGCGCGCCCGGTCTATGCGCGCTCTCATTGGTCAGTGTTTTTTGGTAATAACTCGAAAATATTTTGGCAAAGGAAAAAGCTGTTCAGAATTACCTCACCTACCACCCCGTTTCGGTTCTTAAAGTAATTGTAGGACACCCTGTATGTATTGAAACACCTTAAAGTTAAAAGTTTGGAAAGATACACCGTCAATTAAATTGAAAGTCTTACACAATTTTGTAAAACACGTTGACAAATGTTTTACAAGTATGATCAAATATTAGACACTTCAACAAGAAATTAGTAGACACAGAGACAATTCTTATACTTTTTGTAACTATGAATCCAATAAGTATTTTCCGATCAGCTTTATTTCGGCGCATTAATTATATGTATTATGCAACGCGAAAATGTATAGTATTAATTAGCTAATATCATAATATAATTTTGTGAGATGTTAACCCACACATTTGCGAAATTCGTTAGAGATTTAACTGTTTTTATATTTACTAATTTTACTCGCTCAATGATTTACGCCATATCATAAGAAGCAAATAAACTTAATTTCAATACCATAATGGTCATAAACACTGGAACCAGGTAACTTACCACTCAGAATCTATGATTTGTAGCAAATCATTGTGAAATAGGTTTCTTAAGAAGATAGTATCGATGTATAATTAACAAATAAATCGGTTTGAAATCAATTCCACTCAAATTGTGAATTGATTAATTCGATCCTTGTACCTTGACGGAATTATGAATCATTTATTTAATTCCGTCACACATTGCTATATCGTTTACGCGTACTTCGCGTCGAATTCTGCTGTACAGAGAAGCAGCACCGCGTGAAGTTCAGTCGCGCCTAAAAGTTTAAGGGCAGAAAGACCCACATTTATACAAATGTATATTAAAAAGATTGAGCTAGGACCAGTTAAATCGGGAAAAACTGAACGTTGAGCGCGAGGGTTTTTATGGTTTAGCCTGCTCGGTGTGCTAGTCCGCGGATTACCCATATTTATATTTATTTTACGTACTATATCGTTAACATTAATTTTCAATATTTAACGATCATCGCAAATTAATAAATGTACGTAAATAATATTGCAAAAGTAATTTCAATGCGGAAAAAATATTAAAATAAAAAAAGAAGGGAAAACAGTACTAAGAGTAGGAAGATGTAAGAAAGCTAAAGCAACAAAATTGACCGTTAATGCTATAGTTACTCGATTTAATATTCGGACACTATGGTATTTGCGAAATTAAAGCTTTATGTACTTACTTGCAATGTAATTATCGAATTTTCTGATCCGCAATGAGTTAAAGCACATATTTTAGTTTACAAATATGTAAAATTAAATACTTTATTTTTTATTGTTTGCTACATAATAAATGATAAACGAAATTAGACCCGATATTGGTGTCGAAAAAATATTCGGTCACTTAATATTACATAAAGTTTTTTCTTGTTTAGAGTGTATGTAACAACAAAATTATAATTTTAATATTAATTTGATATTTTTTGGGATATCCCTTTTGCCTGAGAACGTACAGCAAACGTGTTGGCATGTTTGAAATTATTTTATTTAAATAATTTTGAGTAATGAGTTTCCACTCTTCCGTCAGTCGTATTTTTAATTCGTCTTTTGTTTTTCTAGGAGTGGTCTTAACATTACGATCCAATAAGTCCCATAGATTTTCAATTGGATTTAAATCCGGATTGGATTGTGGTGGAGGATGGAGCACTCTCGGACAAGCATATAATAAATATTCCTGAACTATTCTCGATTTGTGTTTCGGATCGTTATCCTGGTAGAACTTAAAACTGTCGCATATACCCATATCGTTGCACTTTTTAATAAATTTTTTATTAATATGTCTCAATATTTGTTCTTGTCCATAATATCTTCAATAAAAACCAGCCCCCCTACTCCAGCACTAAAAATGCAGCCCCATACCATCAAGCCTCCACCACCGTATTTTATTGTCTTATATTACTTATTTTTAATTGTCCATTAAATTTACGTTACACTAATTTTCGTCTGTTACACCCAGTAACATGAAATTGACATAACGGACGAAAATTAGTGTGGCGTAAATGGTATCGCCTCTTAAACTGGTTTCAACTTTTAGAAAATCGATTTTATTAATCGATTTTGTTAATTATCACAGTAGGAATATTTGACTCGGTACGCTGTGGTATAAATGATTGATAACTGTTAAATTATTAATAAATTTAGCTTGTGGCGACATCTTACAGTACTAGGAATGTACGATGTTAAAAGCAAAATAATTGAAAAATGCACTTCCTTCTTGTTGTTATAATGTAAATGTTCGCGATGTATTTGATATATGATAATGTAATCCCGGAATTAATAATTAATCTTAAAGTTAAAATGTGTATTGTTTATATTCAATATTAAATAATTAATTGGTATTTAAAAGTGTATTATTAGTTTTTTGATTTTCTCTAATCCTGATTATTTAACAATAACAAAAAATAATTTGCAATATAACGCCGCATTTTGCAATTTAAATTATTAGTATACTTTTGATAGGTTCAATACTATCTTATTATTATCACCTCTTAATTTTTATGGAGAACTCCACGTAGATCAATAATAGGAGTAATAAAATTATTAGGGAGTTCAAAAATTGATTTAATTCTGGAACTTTATATCATATCCTTTTAATTTATTACCTTTTAAAAGATATCAAAAGTTTAATTTTTTATTAATGTTCCAATTTAATGTAAAATGTTAGCTTACAATTAAAATTATAAATTCTCTAAAGTTTAATTAATTTTATGAATAACTGTACAGGACAAAAAATATTTCCAAAGGAAAAATACGATATAATGACTATTATTTTCCAGATACCCATCTTATTCTTTCTTTGTGCATTGGTAATCAGACTGTATATTTGCATAATGCTTTTATTTATTCATAAACTGTATAGATCAGATATAAAATCTAAACATTTTGTGGGCATTAAAGAGAATCGCGATGATAGATACCAATTTTAGTTAAAACCTTTTAGCTTTCACGCAGGGCATGAAAGAATGAAAAGAACATTGCCGTTATCGGGAAAAATTTAAAGATCAGAGGAACTGAGATTGTAGGCGATTAAACCAGAATATAGATATACTTCAACTGAAGTATGAAATCCTGTTAAAATATCATGTTTTCTTTTACGTTATATAGTATTTGCTATGTTAAAAAACAGCTTCAAAAATTTAATTCAAATATAAAATTTATAGGTGTGGAACGTTTCTTAAAACAATTATTTCTGTTTAATAATAGCTAGATTTTCACATACAATTGCTGGAGTTACTAAACCAAATAATTATTATCGACAATCAAAAAATTGAATCTCTTAATTCTCCAACCATTCAGGATATTATAGCAGCACGAGCTCGTCAAGCGTTATCTCTAACGATGCGAATTGTGTTCTCGATGTTTTACCTAGTACGTTTGAGGATTTAAATGCAAACTGCGAAAATGAAATATGGATGTTTTTCGGATACATTCGTTACATAAATTCTCGGTTCATGATATATCCAGGAATAAATGAATTCCAATAAAAATATTGCCTTTCTGCTACCATTTTCAGTGCAACGCGAATTTACAGAAACAGCAATAACATCAGATATTAAAGAAAACTTTTAAACATTTGCGTACTTTTATGCGTGTGTGATTTTTTCTATATTTTCTATAATATATCACAATTTTCATATAAAATCATTCGGTGTTATTTTGAGTTGTTATAATACTCGTCCATTGTTTATTAAATGCACAGGTACTTTAAAGGTACAATTTACACAAAAACAGTTACTAAATAATATACAAATTATAATTTATATGAAATAGGAATATGAATTTTCTCAAATGTTAATAATTTCGTATATTTCTAATGTTTTGTGACACGACTATGACATTTTATTATTTGAGATATCTTGTCAGGTATTGAACTAACAAGAGACTTTAATTTCCGTTCCGATATTTTTATTCATTCTGTTCGCAATTAAATGTTAAATCTCATTAATGGCGTCATATTGCTTTTTATTCGTAGATACTTTTCTAGATAATATCTCCTATAAATCTTCTATTAAATTGTAGTCTGGATTCCTTGCACGCCAACGCAGAATATTTATATTTTTATCTTTAAACAAATTTTTTACTCACTGTCCAGTGTGAATAGCAGTATTATTTTGTTGAAAATATTTTTCAATATATATATTTTTTCAAAAGTTGCAAACTTTAATGCTATCACTTCCATAATTTCGGTTTAAGGAAACTTCTGGTGCTTTGCCAAAATCGCGCCAATAAAACTGAAATCCATCAGGATCATCTAAATTAAACTTTTTTTCATCGTTGAATACAATCTTTCCAAATTGTTTGTACAATTCACATAATTTGTTGCAAAGTTCAATCGGTCATCCTTATGTTTTTCATTCCTTCAGTAAGAATATGCCTTGTCGTGGCAGTTAAATTTAGATTTTGTTTAATTTGTGAAGCGGAAAATTTATTTTTCTTTGCTTCGTCTACAATTTTTGACCTTTGATTTCTGTATATTTCTCTTTTCTGTACCTCTCACTCAATTTTATGAAACTATCAAATACCATAGATATTATAATTTATGAACAATCTCAAGATTTGACAAATTAAGTTCTTTGAATGTGCCAATTTTTATTTTATCTTATAGAATTTTGAGTACAGGGTATGTAGAAAATATGTAACATATTTCAAATAAAATTTAATAACATGTAAAAAATTATGATATAATTTAGATTAAATATGTGAAATATGTTATATTATGTTATATTGTTATGTTATTATTTTCTTGGTTGTTGTTAAAGCCATTTTCTTATTGTTAGATCTATTGTCGTTAAAGCGATTATGACTGAAAAAAATGAAAAAATGGTCGCAAAAATTTGTTTTACATATTTCTACACTTTTATTCTATTTTCATTTTCCACCAAACGTCGTAAAACATAGCTCTTTACGAGCAGCCAGTCTCTTCATTTTTATCTATAGAATTTACGGTAGCAGATTGTTAAAAAAGTTTTTTGCCGATTTTGTTTCATATTAATGATTTATATTTGAAAAAAGTTTTGTAACTACGAAAAATTAATTTTTCTAGTTATTGTGTTCTTCTCGAACAATTCCATTTCGTACATTTTTGTACGTGTTTCTACGAACCAAAATGATATCGAAATAATTAATTTTTTAATTAAGCAGACCATCACTGGGAAGCACCTGAATAGAGGATTTTTAAAAAATAAAACGATGTGATATTGTACAGCAACTATAATAATTATATAATACTATAATAATTATAGTTATGATTGTGAAATATTACTTTCCATGAAAGATTTGACAAATCCTTTATTCAGCAACTTTCCAGAATTCCTCTTGCCGACATCTAATCCCTACGCTGTATTTAATAAACGAACAAACAAAATACCATACATATGATACGGCAATTAGAAAAAAATGAATCATAAATTACAAAATATTAATTCAGATTTAACATTTCTTTAACAATGAATAAAAGGTAGATATCTTTTAATTTTACAACACAAAATTGTATATATTTCTCTTCATTTCAGGGGAAATTTATTTTTTCCATTGACTGATAGTTTTTTGAGCATTAGGAAAGTTATTTTATTAATTTTAAGAATGGCTTAAGTCCATTTATAGTTATCAAAAACGTATTATTTTCTAAACAATGTTTACTGTATTACATAAAAGATACGAAAACATTATACTACCATATTGTCAATTGTCTCGATTTTAAAATAAATGAATTTTAGTCTTTTTCAAAATAAACGGATCATGTATTATACTTACATGTTTAAAAGTTTTGTTTTCAAATGTTAAAAATCTATAAAAATATGAGAGTATTAATGCATGTTTAGCAAGTGGGAAACGATTACAATTTTGATATTATTGCCAATGAAGATAAAAGCGTTTATTTACAAATTTGTAACATAGATATGAAAATCACAATTAATATAACGTACAAATACTACAACAAACGAAGAACGTTGAAAAAGCTGTAAACTCGTATGAAATGTAAAATTCAGAGCACGAGATAACGAATTTAAAAAATAAATAAAATGGAAATTTTAATCCTGTTAACATTCTATTGCTAAGCTTCGAACAGTTGTATGTGTGAGTATTTTTGATAAAAAATGTATTTTTTCTATAAAATATACAGAGTGCTCAAATAAAATGATAAATAAACGAACTTTATTGTCACATGATTGAATAAATAATTTTGCCAATTATGAATTGTATGGCCATAATTACTGCACAAATATGTACATAAAATTGGACCCGTATAAATATTCATTTCATTAAGTAAGCACTAGGTATAATTTTATGTTTCAGTATTGTTACATTTGGTCAGTAAAATTTTCCATTCTGAATGATAAGTTTTGTTTCGATTAAGAAGTTTACATTGCATATTTTTTTGTTAATGCAATTTACGAACATAATTCTTAAAAAAAAGTTAAGTTGTACCAGAATAAATTTGATCTTTGAAAGGATGAATTTAATTTGGAGAAAGTTGAATGAAATCTGCGAAACAGTTAATTTCGGGTATAAAAATTTCAACGTAATGTAGAAAAAAATAATGTGTAGTACAAAGCTTATAAACACAGTATTCGTTATAAGTTTATTCTCTACATCGAGCAAATTATCCATTAAGTTATAAGCGCAAAATGTATTATTATGTAACTAATTCCTGGAAAAATCCCACATCGACTATGAAATAAAAATATCTGTAATTGTATTAAAGGAGAACTACTTATACACATAACATTATATTAACCTCTTAGGTACAATGCGTCTAAAAGTGATTTTTGCAGTTTATCTCCCAGTATGACGTACTACTATAATGATTCACTGGCTCATCGTTTCAATTGAATGATTGTTTTCATATGTTTTGATTCGCAATTTTTTTGTCTTCACAACGTTTTATGAGAGTATTAATAAATCTCATTTCTATGTATTCGTGTAGAAAACAGCATTATTTGCCAAACGTTGCAGTGCTGTATCGTTTGCGTATAATATGCGTTGAACTCTGTCATACTGAGAAACTGAGAGCTCCCCCCTAAAGTTCAGCCATGTTTAAGAGGTTAATACAGATTCTTACATTGTCTCTGCAGTTTGTACTTCCCAACTTAATTACCTACTAAACAATAGCTGTACTTTCAATATGTACAAAGATCAGGTTCCGGCCTATCAGTAATAGATATATTAGATATACAAATTATCATCATAAAATTAAAAATTGACGACATTCATAAATGTCGTTTCAAGGAACTGTTAAATACTCATAACAAAACGTGGAGTAATCATTGAAACAGTATTCTGATTCTAGTAACTTCACGTTGATCTCATATCTTGAAATGCGAGCGAAACCTCTTCTAGTTTAGAACTCTCTCCTTGGTTTACGCAACTTTTGGTAGTTTAGGTAACTAACCTATTTACTGCACCACTGTAAACTCAGCTTTAGGTAGCATGTAATCGTGGTTAAACCTGCTAATGATTTGATCACTTAATTGGTTAGCTCAGTGTTGCTCGCAACGATACGTTCAAGATGAGAAATAGTCCGCGATAGTGCGATTTCGTGTTAAGTTTGATTGAAGCGTTTTACAAACGTACACGGGGTCAATTCAATTGAATCGTGTAGATTTTCTACCATTTCTTGGCGATTTTTCAATGCGTTCACTACGTGTTCCCTTGCTAATTAATCAAATTCAGCTGCGCTTGTTTTAGCTGTTTTTGGGTTAATACTAGAAATCTGTATTTCGCGTTTGTAAGCACACGTATACGTGTGCATCGAATATGTCTGTGTTTTAGTTGGTTAAAATTTTCGTACCCGGGTAGAAGTGTATTATATCAGGGGTGTTTAACTGCGCGTGTATTAAATGTCCTTATATTGTAAATTGTGTCATTTCTAGTACATGGGTACCTAAGTATCTAACATGAAATAATTTGCAAACGGAAAATATAATTTTAAAAGTTTACTAATTAAATATGCACTAAAAAAATTTATTTTTCTACAGAAACACGCAAGAAACTATTACATAAATGAAAAAAAGAGCAAGAAAAATAATATCAGCAGCATCAATGATTTCTTCACGATATTTTCGAGTGATTTGAAACATCGAAGTTTATGCTTTAGACAGCCATTTTGAACTTGAATATGCAGTACAACATCGTGCTATTTACGTACATACAAGTAAACCTACCCAAGTGTCACTCTCCGATTTTGATGAAATTTGGATATGTTATAGTACATTGAAAATTAGGGGACACGTATTTTTTTTTATCCGCGGTAAAACATATTTAGGGTATGAAACAACCCCCCAAAGTGTGAGGGTAAAATGGAAAAATTGTGATATTTTCGAGATCAGTGAAGCAATCTTGATGATTTTTGGTATGAAAGTATCTTTCGATAGAAGACAAAAATTGGCCTAGGTATGTTAGAAGGGGAGTGAAAATTAGGGGGTGAAATACCCTAAAGCGACCAATTTTTTGCTGCAAAAAAATCAGTTTTGATCTGATCGAAATAAAATCTATTAAAACTTGAAGAACAAATTCTGCCGCTATACTATTTTATATGTACCGCCGGAGAATGACGTCACTGTCAACGAGGGAGCGACGTACGTCGAAGGAACATGCCGCTGCTCTGCCGCTACCCCGCTCGGATCCTCCGATAGACGAAGAGAGGCAGCGGAGTAAGAGGAGAGAACCCAGCGAGAAACCGACGTACGCCGAAGGAAAGTGCCGATTCCCTGCCGCTTCCCCGCTGCGGCCCTACGATAGAAGAAGAGTGGCTGTGGAGACGGAAGAGGCCCTGCCGAAGAAGACTTCGATAGAATTCGGAAATTCCGGCAGAGGGTGGGGGTAGGCTACGAGGTGTCCTAATACCGGCGCAAGGGCTCGCGGATCCTTATTCTGTATTCGGCATCTGCCTTAGTTTTTTCGTTTCCGTAAAGAAAGTAATTATCGTTCCGTGAGGAAAATCCACGAATCCCGATTCCGCTGCAACCTGTGCCTGGACACCTTGGTAAGCCCCCTCAATTACCGTTATATATTTGTAAAAGAGCGCGAAATCGAGATTGTCATATCGTGGGTTGTAGACCACCTGGCTTGCCATTCACGGGCAGGTTCTGCAAAGTGTGACCGGAGTGGCTTTGTCTCGTAGGGAAATTAGTTTAAGTTAGAAGGGTAAAAAACCCGGGGGCCCCTGTCCGGGACGGTCGCGGATCCCGACGTCCGGACTTTTTCGTGTCGTCGAGAGATCGCTTCTCGATCTCTCGAATCGCCACTCGGCTGGATCACCGAACCTGTACCGGGGAATGGTACAGCGTAAGCTACAATCAAAGTATCGTCTCGAGTAGGCCTTTGCCAATATTGTACCCTCCCACGTCTCGATTTCGCGAACTCTTGGTACGGGAGTAGAACGTAAAGTGCATGTTTGTCGTACCGGACATTTCGTGTTTGTCGCGTAACTTCTCGCTTTCTCTCTCTAGACGGTCGCCGATACAGAATCGTTCCGCGTGTAGAGTTAAATCGCGTCTCGTATAAATTTAAGTGCGTTAGATTTCGTTGCGTTTAGTATAATCGCGTTTCGTCGCATCTCGTCGCGTTTCGTCGCGTTGCGTTCCGTTAAAATAATTGCGTCGCGTTTTGTTAAGTATTTGCGTTGCGTTTCTGTTAAATTAGTCGCGACGCGTACCGTTCCGGGAATCGAGGAAATATCAAAGATTGTATTCCGCTTAGGAACTTGCATATTTCGTTTCCGTGGTTAAAATCTCGCGGAGATCGTATCTCGGCCTTCCGCCGAGAGTGTTACGGTTAAATCGAATTCCGATACTGGATCACACTGTACGCCTAGGTTACTTAGATTTTAAATAAAACACCGCTGTTAACAAATACCGCTAAATTGAGGTTTCTCGCGAATTGTCCCGAATCAATTACTCTCGTCCGCCTCCGCGTCTAGCTCCTTTACCCTTAAAGAATCCCGCCACTCTACCATTGCGTTCGGATACTGAGCTACCGAGCCGTTCCGCCGCCGATTCGAATCTTCCGCGTTTTTCCGAGATCGACATAAACGGTTTTCCCATCTTTCCGCTCGAGAGTCTCGTCTCGCGTCTAAGTTCTTTATCGCGACGCTGAGAAGCGTCTGGCGCCCAATTATCAAATAAAATAAAGTGATATCGAACGGGTTCGGATCGGGCGCCGAAGTGCTACGCGCTCGCGAATCCGCGGAGGCGCCGCGGCGGTCATCGTCGCGGGCACGGTCAGGAAGGGCCGATCGAGAATTCGCGGGCGAAGCGGGGTCGCGGGCCGTTACCGAGCTAGCCGCGAAGTACCGTGTAGCAATACAAACGATATTAAAAGACATTAAAGAGTTTTTTTAGTCTAAAAAAGTGTATTCAAATTACTTTAGTCGCCTCTCAAGTTCAGTGTAGCTTGTTTGAAATAAGCGTGAACATTAAATCTTCATGCCAAAATCAGATTACCTGAAATTTTATTTCAGAACAAGGAAAGATTTTAGTTTCATTACATATTGTTATTAAAATTGTAATGTCTTACCTTTTAATATTTGCAATTAAAAATCATAAGAAAATATCGTTTTGGACTGTTTAGTGCAGATTTAGTTTAAGTTTATTTAATGTTAATTTAATTTTATAAGCGATTGATGCACCGATTCGCAACATTGTAATCATAGACGCGGGAATATTAGCTACAAAGGGCATATGTTGTCATTAAAATCGGAAAAGTCTGATTGTGTCAACTCTCAACGGTGTAGCCCAGCGTGCGCGGAAAACTAAAGGGTTTTCTGTGGCCGTCAAGCTCCCCGCGTGCTCGGAAAGATGAAAATCTTTTCGAGGCCGCTATAGACCTCAATTGGGTAGATATCTACCGCTATGAAGGTCCATGCGTGCACGGGAAGACGATGTCGACCTGGGGCCGGTAAGCTACTGGCGAAACCGGCAGAGTTGACTTTTTTAATTAGTGATTATTCGAATTTATAAGAAATTCGATAGAAATGCTCGTAAGTAGCGAAGTTCCGCGTCTATGAAGGGCGAAGCATTTTCGGGCGTTATCGGTAGCGTTCGTCAACAATCGGTATCGCGTTATCGCTCCGTCGAGTCCGTGAGCGCGGAGCAGGTATTCATTCTCTTCCCGGCGACCGAGTAAATAACATTAAGACGTTTGCGTTCCTTATTCAATACTTTGGTGAAATAAAATTGGTTATATTTATTTAAATTTGCATTTAAATTATTTACGCTCACAAAATCCTGTACATGGACTAAAGGAAATATCAAGTGCAATGGATTAGATAATTTTTATAGGTGAAGTTTTTTGGATGGATATGAACAAAGTCCGTTTATAGGATCATCGAACGTGTAGTCAAAATTCATTTTTTTCAGGTGATTTCTCAAGAAGGACTTTGATCATTTGTGTATATTTGCCGGAAATTGCATTACATTGTTGCATATGAAACGGTCGACTTTGGAACATCAAATCTTTCGCAATTTGCTGACATAAGATTACTACAAATCAGCACTTATATTACAATTTGAAGTTTAATGTTTGCTGAAAATGATTGTGTAAATATTTCATAATCTTTTTTAATAGTTGTCAGAAAATCGTCTCACTAATTGCTGTGTACAATACGCAATCGGAAAAAATTCACATAAAATGAATTTAGAATAACGTTTTATAGGAATATTAATTTGATATATATTGTTTCCATGTTTTTTCGTATAATTAGTTATATACAATTTAAATTCAATGTTTGTCATTATGATAGTTATTAATATAACATTTAAAGCACATAATAGTTCAATTAAAATGTTAATAACCACAAGATTTCATTTTATTAAGTAACTAATAAACTCCGATACAACAACCAATTTTGCTTAAATGTTATTGTACTATGAAAATCACATGTGATAAGAAACCACGATATTTTGAGATCGATATCCAGCAATAAATTTTTGAATAAGATCCTTCTATGAAAGTTTCTTACAATTTTTTGCGAGCAATCAGCGGAGGACTTTTAAAGTTGAATGAAACATTGTAAATAATATCTTAAAAAAATTGTCTTCTAACAACACCCTGTTACCCAATTACACTAATATGACCAACATCGATTAGTTAATTGTAAGATCTGATTGTTATGTGGCTGTTAGTATTTGTTGCGTAATTATGAGTACATTTTAATGATACAATTTATGATTTTACTAACAAGTAAATTAAAGACGAATATAACACTATAGTTATTAACTTTCAGACAAATTAAAGC
The DNA here is from genome assembly GCF_050947335.1 of Megachile rotundata. Lineage (NCBI taxonomy): Eukaryota > Metazoa > Arthropoda > Insecta > Hymenoptera > Megachilidae > Megachile > Megachile rotundata. The sequence goes on from NC_134992.1 coordinate 2,333,892, forward strand.
AATTTGAAGATAAAAATTTGTAATATAAGAGCCTATATGTACACAATATTTATATAAATCAAATAGCTTAATTATAAAATTTCTGAACTGTTCAAATTTTATATATTGTAGACTATTCCGGGTTAAGGGGTAAGAAAAATCAATCAGAGGCCAACAATTTAAATAATAAATACGGAAGAGGTTTAACGTTTCCAAGCAAAATTCTGAACGGAGACTCTCTCGCATCCTCTTGTATAAGGTATTTTATCAACTTCTCAGCACTCTGAGAAGGGAGAAAACACGGGGTGGGGAAAGTGTGACGTCTCCCGAAATTCGAAATTCCCACTTTCCCTTGCCGCGGTCATCCGGCCCAAAACCGTTGACCGGTGACCCATCCGGCTCTCAACTTACAAATTACCGTAACAGTAATAAACCCAACGATCGCCTCGACTTTTACAAATTCATGTACCGAAAAAAAGAAATATAACTACGCCAACCCTGGGCTCAATGTGCCTACCAAATGTTAAAACGGACAAGTAATGGTTCCTTGGTCTTTTATTACTGCTATGACAAACTTCAATATTGTAAAACATCCTAAAATCTAACATTATGTCTACAATATTGCCAAATTTTTAATTAATTTTAATTAAATGAATAAATTTTTTTCGTCATAATCTCTCAGCTAATTTGATTGCCTCGCTTAATTAGAGAACATTTTATAAAAAATTATAAAACGTGTAATTCAAATGGCATCCAGTGGTACATAGCATAAAATACGTGCTGTTTTTGTGGATGCAAGCGTTATGGAGATTTCAAGGGTTTTTAATTGGAATAACCTATTGGAATAACCTGAGCTTTATAATTGGAATAGCCTATTTATTATATTATAAATCAATAGAGTATCGAATTCTGAGTAAAAATGTGTTGTCTTTGCATCATGCACATATGTAACATCAAAAAAATAATTTGCAATAAATGAGACTGGAAACAAATTCTATTTCCACACATTATTTAAAATATACAATAACCTTCCATTGTAAGTAGGAAATAATTTTTCTTATCACTGAATAGTTTTACTGCTGAAAATGTCTTGTTTGATATTTATTTCATCTTTTTAAGAGACAATGTTCTCTTTTAATCCACAACTAACTTCATTATCTGTAATGTTTATATTGTAAAGTTACTGGATCTCTTTATGGTTGTTGCAGAAGAAATTTCAAAATCTTTTAAGAAGTATCAAAGAACCTTAAATTACCTTACACCTTTTGCATTTCATTATATCTCGAATATTGTTCATTGGTGATTAATATGATAAAATTGTCAGCATTTCCATAGACCAAACATATCAAGGATTTTTTACATACTAAATTACATTTTTCATTAGATATTTAGATAATTTGATAATTCGATAATTCGATAATTAGACTATTAAATTATTATATATGGAATTAGATAAGAAATTATATAAGTACATTACTGACTACAGCAGCGATATATTTAAATTTTTATAAAGAAACAGAATGCTGCATTTCTAAAAACAATATTTTAAATATGCTAAACATTCTATGTTTACATTATTTGCAAGTAATATACACCTATTAAATAAGATTATTCCATTTGAAAACAAATGGTATTGGAAAATTAAATATACACTATTATTTCCACAACTGCAAACCTGATTTTGTGTAAATAAATGACAGCACATATGTACATATAATATGCGTTTTAAATTTGTTGTAATATTCTCCGCAGGATAATAAATCAAAGAAATATATGGTTCTATTTAAGAAATTGAATATGTAAGAAATCGAACAACTTTCAATTATATAATCATCTCTATTTATTGTATACCTGATATCAATAAATTTTGCTTTTAATGATAATAATAATATATTTCAAACTATTTGACATACTATGAATTAATTTTATTACATAATTCTTGATATTTCGGTTTATCAAATGCTTTTCTTTTGATTTCTTTATATATTTTTCTTAAAATTGTTCTTTTATAGTTTCTTTTTAAAAAGTTCTTAAACTTTCTTCATTCCTTTCCCGCATCTACCCGCATACATTCAATGAGACTGAATTAGGCTCCTTTTATACATCTGGGATGTATGAAACTGTACAAAATGTATGCAAACTGCAAACAGTAGGTATGATATACAGGGTGTTCCGTAAATCGCGGTACTGCCGAATAGAAAAATGTCTCTACATGGAAATAGAAAAGTGAAAGTGATGACGAAAGCATAGTCTTTGAGAACATCAACTATATTCGTTACGTATTCGTATATTTAATTAATCATGATGAACCCTATAAAAAACTGATACAATACTGTTTTTAAAAAATGGTAACAGCATTTACTTTTCTGCTAAGAAAGAAAGTATTTTTACAATTTTAGTTTCTATAATTAATTCAGATTAGACACTCGTTAGTTGCTACATACATATACCATTTTAATAGGCTATCGAAAGTGCTCTGAAAGTCGTGATAATTACTATTATTCATATATAGAGTGGCCAAAGAAGATTGTCTGATCTTATATTGCATATTAATCAGGTCAAATTGATGAAAAATGTTCACATAAACTATTCAAAAATGCTTCATTAAAAAGATATAATCACTCATAAATTTATGGGCAAAATTTGTTATACTTCGTTGTACAGAATGGTGTACGTGCTATAATTCTTAATGATATGTATTTATTGTTGGCATATTATGACTATTTACTACTGTTTTTAATACTATTGGAATATTTCAAAGCGTTCGGCAATCTTATTCGACGAATAGAATCCTAGATTCTTGCAAATACAAAAATTATCGAACATTTCTTATAACTGCTACAATAAATCATCAATATCTTTAGGAGTGTATATCTTTTTGTTCTTTGGTATTTATACATCCCCTTCGAAGTGTCACAATTATTTAGAATATTGCGCGTGTTTGTATTCGATTTATATACGCAAGTATACCAATATTGTATTATGTATACTACGTACTTATACATATACATATACCTGTATTACGTACATCTAGTCATTAATTGATTAATCTCTAGCATATGAAGGTGAAACGATTAACATTCTTTACTACGCGGATTCCCTAAGAAACCGCATCGTTTTATATTGTTGTAATCGTTTGTTTTATATTATTTTTGTTGTTAACGTGTTTTACAAATTTCCAACATCACAAAACTTTCCAAACTTAACACATTTCAAAATTCCTAGAATTCTCAAATGTTAAAATCCGTTAAGTCTTAAACTTTTGCAATTCTCAAATTCTAAAATTTGTTAAACTCCCAACATGTCTAAATCTCCAAATTCTTTAACCAATTCCCTTTAATCTGTTTTTTTTTTCCAGTGAGGATTGTCAAGGAGACACATAACAAAATCCTTAGCAATAAAAATATTACCAAGTAGCATAAAGGAATATACATGTATGTTGGAATGTCTAAATGTCTCCATATTGGTATGTTAAGACCAATTATTAATTGTCAATTAAAAGGACGCAAATACAGGATGCATATTTCAGTGGATACATCGTACACAATTTACGAATATCCTCCATTTTGTGACACTTCCAATAATCTCATAAAAATAGGTGTTAAAACAAAGTCATACAATACCTATTTTTCAGCAAATATTAATAAAAGCATATTTATTAATCAAAATAAATCAAAATTAACATCAAAACAAGTTCAAAGCCTTACGATATTGTGTCCTTCTCGTGACCCTGAATTCGAATGTATTGTTCTTGTAAATACATAATCTGGTCAATATAAAATAATTTTTCATGTTAGAGATTTTGATCGTCGAGCAAAAATGTCTAAGTTCAAGGTCATTTAAAAATCATAGTCCAATAAGTCCTTCAATTTGTCTCAATGTCAACTATAATTATATAAAGTTTGAAACTAAAGAGCTGTTTTTAGCAAGTATGCTCGTAATGAACAAATGACACCTGGTTAAATGAAAGACTTAATTATTTAAGCAAAATCAACATCATTAACTTCTTATGTTTTCGCGGCAGTAGTAAAAATTGTATAAAAATGATGTGTACGTTTTGACTGTTCATTCAGTATATGAGGAGATAATATTTATATCATTGCTCCAAATTCAAATGTAGATTTTCTAGAACGTAAATAGCAACTTTTCCCGTTCTCCTCTTTCCCTCGTCTTGTCGTTCTAAAATAGCTTTCTCACTGCGGTGCTATTGATATCGCGTTAGTGTTATATGGATGGAAGAGGATCAATACTTTGGTACTCCCAATGCCTTTAGAGGTTGAACGCGACCGTGAAGATTCCTTTGTAAAAGCCGCAAAACCTTTGATGAAGAACCCTGTGTTATCATCAAGCTCTACTTCCTCCGCTTTCGTCCTAGCAAGCGGATAGACTTCCTACAGGGCTAACGGGCGTTTGCAATTCAGGCAATTAGAGGCGACACGTTCCGACCACTATCAGCTATTGCTCGATCCGATCGTCCATTACAACTCAGACCGGATACCGTGTTGCCGATCGAATTGCTGAATTTACGAAGGCTCTTTGTAAAATTCATGGCTTATGCAGTATTCATTCTTGCAAGTACCTGATTTTGTTTGCGTATACAGCACCTCGCCAAACTAAGAGAATCACTAATCAAGTTTATAATGTATTTATCGACTTCAAAGGAAGAAGAGAAAATAAAAGTGTACAATGTGTATTTTCGTTTAGCTTTTTATTCGTTAGTTGTTAGAGTTATAAGAAAGTGTTATAAATAACATATTTTCTTTACTGCGTTCTTTGTTTTAAGCATAGTCTGTTTTAAACAATAATTGATTATGATGTAGAATATAATAAATATTAATTATTAAATTACTATTTCATTCTTTCAATTCGTTTTTCTCCTTATATTAAAAAATATCAATTTTTTTAAATTAACGATTAAAATTAAAAAAAATTAACGTTTCTAATGAATTTGGTATAACGTTAATCGTTTTGTACTAATTGTAAGACATAAAAGTTTCAGATATCCTATTAAAAAATAGAAAACGCGTTTTAGGAAATTTTGGGAATATCTTGAAATTTCTATTTGCATCACATTTTTACGTGTGAAACACGTAAAGTACTTAAAATTTTTAAATATACATGCTTTTTAAAATAACTTACACAAACTGAACTATGCGAATCGATATGATATTTAAGTTCCACATAAACTGATGAAACAAAATTTGACCAATCACAGAGGTTCAATAAATAAAGCGAATAAAAATCAAATTACTTTTTAATTTTTTTATCAAAATGATCTATTACTATTTATCTAGTAAACTTATTTCTACATTATTTTTTTATATCTGAAATGTACATATACAATGGCTCTTACGAACTAACAAATCGATGAACAAGCGAGGTACAATTATAATCTTAGTCTAATTGATAAACAAAAAGCAGTAGTCGACAATAACACAAAATAGTATTGATCATGCAAGAAGCTTCGCATTAATATAAGCTGTTACAATCGACGTTAAGAATGGTAGACCATTTCTAACGAGTTAAACTTCACAAAGGCAAACAGTGCAAGTGGTAGCTTATCGCAAAAATAAAATTTGAATGTTCCATTGTCGCTGTAATCTTCCGTGCAAACAAAAGAAAGAAAACATCCACAATTTTCAAGTACAGTAAAACCTCTGTTATCTGAACCATTTGGGGAATGCGAATGTGCAGTTTTCTGAATTTTCGGATATCACGACACTCAGGCACCGATTGCTAAGTTTCACATATTGTAAACAAAGATTTGCAAAAGTTAATTGAATTAAACATTAGGATAATTACGAAAGACGTTGCATTATCCTTAGTTACAGGATCGAAATAATGCATTGTAGAAGCACCTTCTTATATAGGGTGTTCCGATTATTTACCGCTAAACTTAACCAACATATTCCGTGCATAAAAATGAGACCAAAATGTTATATTAACACGTAGTTTTAAACATTTTAGTGAAATGTAATAACAGTACACAAAATGATTTCGGGCTGACTGGTCTTTCGATGTAACATACACGTGTCTTAGTTTTGTAGGTAAAACTGTACCAACATGTTCTATAGATAAAACGATTAAACAATGTTAGATAAATTATATTAAATATCTTATTAAAAAATGTTAGGTATACAAAATAATAATTCGCCATCAATACTACCATACGAATAATTGTCAACGTTCATATATTTTTAATAATTATTAGTAATGCATTCAAGAACCCATGATGATCTAAACATTTCTTCTTATTTTTGTTTATAGAATGTGCTAGTAAAGTTATGCAGATAAAACTAAAACACCCCGTATATGATATTCAACAACAAAGCAAAATCTTATATTGACACAACATTATTTTGTTATTTTTTTGAACGGAATATGTTACATAATTTCTTCAGTGATTTCAGGGAATTAGGTTTCTTCATTATTTTTGAAAATTTTTCAATTTTTTATATACCCATCACATTTTAATAATTATTTTTTGCATTACTCGTTATTATAGAAATTTAAAATTTATAGTCTTTTATAATTGAACTTTTATAATACGTTAGGAAGAATCTATGGTGTTTATGAACTTTCATTTGCATACAATATGATCTTGCAATCGGACAGATCGGAAATGAGTTTAACATAGAGTTTATCCACATGTAGTGATATGCGTTTAATTATCAAAAGATCATCAAATAATCATTCATAATTAACGCTGACGTCTAATGACCAATAATTACTAACCAGTAATTAGTAATTAATAATTTAACAATTAACCAGTACTATTTAGTATTGTATTTAATCGATTTAGAAGATTTGTTGTATACCAAATGACAAATTACAAAGCAAAAAAATTTGACATTATTTCATCAATTTGAAACTATAGGTTTGATGGAAATAATTACATGATCGTTTCATTCACATTCTTATTGTAAGTTGATTACTTATTCATAGGAATAAATACTGAATCAATCAATTTGCCTAGTATTGTCCATTAGCAAATATTCAATTTCAATTTCTTCGCGGCGCCGCTGGAGGCTGTGCAGATCGTGTGAGCAATTCCACCTTCCGAGATCGAAGAGCGGAGGGTTCAAACTTCGTGAGAGGCCGATCCACCGGATGCCAACTTCCTCCAATAAGTGGGTGTTGCGAAGTGAACTTGGAGGATGCAAATCTCAAAATTTCCATTTTTTTGCTTATCGCGCGAGAACGGTTCGAGTAACCGACTTGAAAATTTGTACAGAAATGCTCCAATGATTCCACAATCGATCGCATGCACCCAATTTACCCCCCCCCCCCCCCCCCCCCCCCCCCCCCAGGGTGGATTGAGGGGGTTGGGAGTAGGAACCCCCTCAGCGGGGGTTGGTTTTACGTCAGGGCCAAACCATCAACAGGAGCGATGCCGTCGGCACAGAAACAAGTTTTTCTGTGAACTGCAGGTCCAAAATTGATTTTTAACTGTGAGAAAGGTGAAAAAACAGCAAGGGGTGGTTTTTTGACAGCGTGTAGCGACCAAGGGGTTGGTGCAAACGCGACCAAACTTTTACCATGTATAACTGGAGTCGAGAAGAAGCTTCGGTAAAAGTTTGAGCAAAATCGAAAAAACCACCCCTTTGGGAGGGGCGGAAAAATAGGGAGGGGGTTGGGGGTGTCGCAGAGGATTGAGTCGCGCATTTTAGGAAAGTCCGCAACCTAAAGAACCTCATTCTGGAAAAAAGTTTCGAATTTTTTCTTTTTTTCGGTCGAATTTAGAGCCTTTTTTGTCGGTTTTTCGGCCCCCTAGCACTCAAGGGGTCGCCGATACCGCAAGGGGGTGGCAGGTAAGAATGGCACTCCTGGAGCATTGAGATAACCCATGGGCCCATCTATCCTCAAAATTTCAAAGTCCTACCTCCAACAGAACGGAAAGAAAGAAACGGGTAAAGAAAGTGGTGCGTTAGTTTTGGCCAGCAGTGTATGAGTTGTAAGTTATTCAATGTTTATTCCAATGAAAAATACCTGTTGCAAATGTTATGCACTAAGAATACTATTAAATATTTGCATAATGATTTGCATCAGACGTAGTATTTGTTTAATCCGGATCTATATATTTTCACCCGCAACATCAAAGCAAATATGTCAGTACAGCAAACTGTTTCGCATTTCCATGTTTTCATGTTCGTGAACAAGAAGTTTTTAGATGTGAACTCGGAAAACTTTAAATTGATATGCCATGAGTGCTATTTTGCCCAAATCCTGATTGAAACTCTGTTTTAGAATATGTTATCTAACACGCGACAATACAAATATGTTTAGTCGATATAAAATAGTCCATTAATATATTGCATAATACTAAAATAATAATATATGTAAGTGATAAATGATACTGAAAAAAACAATTATGAATATATGATATACATTACGACTAGAGCCATCAAAATTTTGTGTAACGTGTAATAAAATCAAATTCCACTCTACATTTTTATATTGATATTTACTTACATATAAATTTAATGTTAATTATAAACACGGAATTAATTGTAGATCAATTGGAGAGTGTAAAAATAGATTAAATGTTTAAATCTTTAAATGTTTAAAGATTTGATTAAATTAAGTAATATTGTGTTATTTTAATAATTCTAACAAATTATTCATTTCGTTAATTTTCATTACTGTTTATTATTACAGTATTACCTATTTACATTTCATTAATTTTAAAGTAGAGACTTAGTATCAACAAGTATTGTTACATTTTGCCAGATTAAAAGAATGTTTAAACAATTATTATGGCGGTTTTATACATTAATTAAATATTTTGTTGTTTACAAAACTATTTGCATTTAAATAAATTAAGTTATATACTATATTGTGTATATAGTACGTGGTGCGATCATTAAGTTCCGGGATTGTGTCTGCTGTGACCAAACGAATGACACGATTGACATACGCTTGCAGAACATATGTAAGAATAACAATCTTCGGGACATATAACACGTAGTTTGGAAGCGATATCTTCATTGAATCCTGTGTTATACAAGTTTATGGTAGCATACGCACGCTCTCCTTTGCGAAATCACGATGGACTCCAAATTGGAACAGAGGGACATTAAAAAAGAAAAAGAAGCATGGAAAATTGTCGTACTTCCTCACCCTCCGTATTCATCAGATTTGGAACCCTGTTATTTCTTTTTGTTTCCCAAAATGAAATTAAAGCTCAAGGGTCGCCGATTTGACACGGTGGACGAGATTCAACGCGAATCGCAGCAGGTGCTTGACACGCCGCAACAAGAAGACTTCTAGGAAGCTTTCCAAAAATGGCAGAGGCTCTGGGATCGATGCATAGCTGCACAAGGGGACTACTTTGAAGGGGATAGTAGCCTTGAAACACGTGACTTTATCTGGATATACGGGACCAGTCCCGGAACTTAATGATCGCACTTCGTATTTCTTATATATTGTTATTAATTATTTTGTTCTGTTTTGTTACAAAGCTACTGAACTTTTTAATTAGATTTATATTTTATTTATGATGATAGAAACGTTATCACTATTTTCAGTATTTATAAATAATATTCTATTCTCTATAATAATATAATATAATATATGTAGGATCGAAATAATCGAGGTTGACGGATTAATGTTTTTTGGGAATAACGATAACAAAACAATTTTAATGATTCAAACAAAAGTACGGAAATCAACTTCAGAAAATTATGTGACAACTTTTCGGACAACGTACTACTTCAACCGATACGACCAGACTGATCCGCGACGCCACGCCGTTTTCCTCATTCTCTCCCAATTCCCGCTTAAAAGGAAACAAATGCCATCCGATTTTTTGTTCCCTCGCTAATTTTTCGCGCCAACTCATAGTAACGCCAAATTCTCTTGCGCCAATTGTCCAAGTCGCCCGCTCGCCCGATCGCGCCCGATCGTACCCGACGACCTCCGAACAAATCGATACCTCATATATGTATAACATTTTTTATAATTTATCACTATAAGTAACATTTTCGTCTGCCACATAAAAAGAAATATTTGAAAAAAAATAATTAGTCGAGTTAACTATAAAATTTAATTTTTGAACAACTTGGAAACGAACTAAAAATATACAGATTAACGCATAAAGATTAATTTATTTTACTTTTGATCATATTTATTTGTTTATATCACTTCATTCTTCCATTAACAATCACTGTAGAATAAAAACTGAGGCATATTTATGAATCTAATTATTGCAAAATTTATAATCCACTTTTGTGCTGCAGAAGGAAAAGTAATTTGTCGTTCCGATTGTTTCAATGCTCAACTGTGATGGTATTGATCAATAATCGGTCTGGAATAATCGGTTAATAATATTTCGTATTTTTGTTTGATACGTTTGCATACATATGTATACGCATAAATCGTGCATGAATATTTAAACCACTATGTTTTTTTCTTTAATATATTCTCCAAAGGTTTATCCGATTTTTATCAATGTCACAGACCATTGCACAATTTACTTCTTCATTTTTTTATTTGTCTGTATCTCTTTATGTTCAAACGATACACAGCAAAGTAAAAGGTCCGAGTTCATTCCTTTCAGTTTCCACTACACTGGTAGCTTCAGCAGTCTATTTTCGCCAATAAATTGAACGATAAAAGGAAAGTAGTAGAAAATAATTAAATTCGTGATTTATCTAATATTTAATGACTACGCAATACAGTTATATAGAGTGGTCAATAATTAACGGTACAGTCCAATCTTCAAAAATTTCAGATAATAAAATAATTAAACCAAAAATATAAAATAATTTGTTTTCATAAAAGATTTGGTTTTCGAGAAAATTGGAATCGAATATTTATCAGAATATTTGTAAGGTAATATTTTTTCGACAAATAAGAATGATTGTTGAAGAATTGAATGACTCTTTGATTAACTCAACAATTAATGGATGTTACAAATTAATATACGTAATTAATAATATCAATAAAATTATTATTAATACTCCTTTATAATGTTACTTAAATATGTATTTATCGTATTATTGTTAAGTTCACAGTATCATATCTACATATATTAAGACGTATAGAAAAAGTATGGTGAAAAATAAGTTAAAATACATTTTAGCGAAATTATAAAGAGAACCTTAAATAACATGGAAATAATAAGATGTTTTCTCAGATTTGTTTTCAAAGAAACGAAACAATAAAACGTTTTGAAATTTGTAATATATTTTACCATATATTCTGACTGGTAAACAAGACTTGTCACGTCGCAGAATAGAAATTTATTGAAAATTTATGGTGTCAGTTCTCCACAATCTACGCATCACAGTTATTTATCGGTGTACGGCATAACACCTCCTGTATTCGGATTTATGTTATAAAAGTACACTGTGAATAAACCTATCTGACAAAAAAATATAAAATTTTAGAAAAAAGTTGCGTTCCCATTAAAAAATTTCAGTATCAATTATGTAATTATAATAATTTAAATAAAGGATACAATAACACTCCGCTTAACTTGGGTGATACATGTAAGTAAGTTACATATATCTTAACACCATAATAATAGAGAAAAAGAAAATTTATCATTTTTTTTTTGTTGAATACTTTTTTACTACATTAATTATAGACTTGTTTATTTCTAATATCGATTTTTCATAAAACATTTGTGACAAACAAAAAAAGTTTAAATAAACAAGTTATGTTTGTGACGCGGAAGTTCTTTTTGATTATATATCTTTTTATTTTTTCGCGAAGAAGTCATCTATAACGTCGTTTATCCTTTCCAGTTTCGTTCAGCAAGCACTTCCGTTTTCTTTTCTTTTTTTTTTGTCTCTTTAGTGTGTGTGCGAGCGATTGTATGGGCCCGTGACGGAGGACAACGACGCCCGTCCGAACACTAACAAAAAAAGGTAGGATCTTTGCCTTTTGTAAGATCTTTGGGCGTGTGTGAGAGCGTGTGTGCGTATGGGTGGTTCCTGGCGATAGGACCACCAGCCCCGGCGACGAGGACCCTAGGGACCGTACTCGCGGAACTTTCGTGTACCGATTTGCGTCTTCCGTTTCTGTGATTCTGGGCCGCTGACCCCAGTATGAGTTATTTCGTTTTTTTTCTTTTCCCGCTGTATTTTACGTCTAGATCCAGCGTTCCTTTTGCTGTCTACGACCCGACAAGAGGGCGTGCTCCCAAAGCGTACCACGTTTTCCTGATTTGTATCAATCGCGTATACCGTGAGCCCCCGTGTCGCGATACCCTTTTCCGCATTTAGCGATCGTGACCCGGCTCCTTACCAAACTTTGTACCGCGAGGGACTCGTTCTCGTTATTTTTGAAGGGCCCACTTCGACCCCAATAAAGTTTGTCATATCGATACTCGCGGGTTATCTCTTCCAATTTTGTCCCGCTTTGAGAACCGCTCCCGTAAGAGCAGCCGGAAGGGCGATTCTCCTGGACGCGTGCGTTGGCACTGGCGCCCTGTTAAAAAAAAAAAAAAAAAATTGTCCGTGGGTGTGAGCATCGGTTTGTGGAGAACCTCTTTCCCTGGTCGTTCTCCACCTTAGGGAACCTCTCCCCCCCCTCCCCAACCAATCCGTCACACTATAAACTATTAAATCAATGAAAATCTTGTTAAAATTATCTTTTTTTATATAAACAGATTTTTCTTACAATCATTACGACAATTTTTTGAATTCAGTTTTTTCAAAAACAAAGTCTTATATGAAAGAATTTTATTCTATATCTTCAATATTGTTGTTTAAATTGACTTGTATAAATATTTTGACGCTATAGTATTCTATCAATGACTACTCTGTACACTATACTCCATACATCTGTACATCTATACATCTATATTCTGTACACTGTGTGTAATTAAATTAACATATAATTTGCTTCTAATTATCATAAGATATGTATTTTTCTTAACAACGCTGCAAATTCTATTTATTTCAACTAACTTGTTTGTTGTAGAACAAATGATACATTAGGAAATGTACTACTCCTACATCACAAAGTATATTCAGACATTTAATTTTCCAGAATGTTTACAAATAAGAAAAATATGCATATAGTAAAAAAATCATAATTTCGGACTGATCATAATGATTTTCGAGTAATAAATAATATTTTGAAGTATATTCAACATATTATGTTAACAGCATACGTAAACTATACATATGTATATATGGATATATGTATATCAGCATATATCAATAGTTGTACACGGTATTAAAACTGAAGAAGTATAACAAAAAAATGTAGATCATTATTTGTACGACAAATTAATTAGTTTAAATAATAAAAGTTTACAGTATCGGTCAGAAGAATACACGTTTATGTCAATAAGAAACAACAAATATGTTAATTTAAATATGTACAAATATATGAGTAGCAATTGATGAAACACTATAATGTCTGAATATTAATAAAAACCACTGTATATAGAATCATCCACTTTTCGATGATAACAGCAGTTAATTACCATACGGTATAAAGTTTGATGTGTTATAACTAAGTGGTTAATCCTTTAACTTATGATATTCTCGGTAATTGCCTCAAGCAAAGTTAACTAATTACTGTTGTAATTTCGAACCAAATAAGGGAAGTTGAAATGTTGCTATGCAAATTACATCAATGTTATAATACTGAATCAGAGATTCGTGTAGTAACATACTACAGTATGTTTCATCAATTTCTGGGAAATACAATTTGAAAAGAGAAAAGTTATTTTCGACTTTAAACACTTTTGTATTTTATCTGTAAACGCTATACAAAAGTTTCGTACAGAAAATAATTCCAACAATTTTAAATTTTTTAAACAATTTTTAAAACAAACGGAGTACCAATCACACGTCAATGTTTTCGGATATTATTAATTTATATAGAAAGTGAAACTGTGATAGTGTGCGCCACAACGTTTTTACTAATTTATCTTTTCTCCTAAATTTTTCTAACTTTCTCATTTTTCTGAATATTTCTAAGCACCTTTTGCCTATTCTGTAATCTTCAGTTTTGCCAAGGTCTCGTGTAAGTCTAGTCAATGTCCGATTGCACATTTGGCAGCCAGATTTAGGCGGGCCTACGTTTTTCCAGTAACTTTCTCGTTCACCCCTTCAACTTTCCACTCTGTACTTCTCCGTTTTTTGCCTATTTTTTATCTCTTTTCAAACAGGGCATAAAAACATTGGACATCGCGCCGCTCGAGACATTCGTGATTTTTGTACCGACACGTTTACACCCGCGGAATCGCTGACGCCCTCGTTACTTTTTTGTTAATTAAACTGTGTTTACTTTGTTAAATATATTTGTTGAGTGATTGTTAATTTTTCTGCTTTTCATCTACCCACATCTTTAAAAAATTTGAAGTAAAGTCCAATTACCGCACAATATGAATCAGCTCTTCTCTTTCTTAAATTTTGTTTTTAATTAAAAAGACATAGTTGTGAAAATTACCCAGGCAGTTTATACCCGGCACAAAATGTCTAAAAATACTAAGAATGTTGCTTTATTTCGTAGCTAATTCTGTTATTTTTTTTAAATTGACTCTGAAATCACTTAAACACTTTGAGTAAACGCATATTTATAAAATATGTTGTAGAAAGTTTTTCAACTGATTTGATTAAGTCACAAATACGTCATTATTGTAAAATATATAATCATATTCATAGATACTGTTATAATGGTGAAGTTTAAAAATCATAAAATATCATATGATGGAATTTTGATTTGATCTTGAAACAAAGTAATTATGATACCATTGTTTTCTAATATGAGATACCAACGCAATTGCTATTATGAAACAAGGTTTGATGAACAATAAGTCAAATTTTATTTTTCGTGTACTTTTTCACAAACTGATCGCTATTCATTCAACATTAGAATCTCCATGAACCCATCAATAGCTCTTAAGAGAAGTTTCCCTAATACTGAACAGCACTTAATACTGGACATTAGTTATATCTATCGTAATTAAAGTGATATCAGGCCATTTCGTCGCAAAATTCATGAAGGGAATAGAATAAACAATGATTTGGCGTTGACAAGTTCCAGTTCTGTGTGTATAGTTATTGAAATCGATAGATTATTGCGTTTGACAAAAATTTAGCGCATCGCATGAATTACAGATTATTGTGTCTACTAATTTTTGTGATCAAATCACGTGTAAATTACATTATTATGTCTTTTAGTAGATATTCTTTGATTTACTTTTGTGTTTTGTACATATAAATCATACTAATACGTAATATAAATGTCGTCTCAATTTTTTTGGGCATCCTGTATACAATGATTATTATAATCATATTGTAATTATTTTAAGTTACGCGAATAGTTTTTGCTGTCACATTTTAATCTCAAATCATATCTTGTTTATGAAAAATAGATTTTTCTTGTATTTTCGAACAGTAAAATATTTCAAAAATGTATTTTTGAAATGTCATGCCCGAACAAAGAGGAAATTTGTCTTGCAATAAGAAATTATTTACTCTTCTTCACATTGTATACAGATGCAAAGAACATGATTCTAATTTTGTTTATAAATTCTTTTTACGTTATCCTACTTCACAAGAAAGCCATTTTTATATAAATTAATATCGTCTTCGTTTTTCTTTAGATAAATACAACAATATCGTCTTCGAACCATTTCATATAAATACTGCGACAATATTGTAGAATAATATTTAATAATTAGAAAGATTAATGAAGTTTATTAGCAAAGTATGATTAGTTATAATTAATTAAATGCAACACAAATGGAACTACATGAATTACAAATTTCTCACGTCTTTATCTCACAATCTCTCACGAAGCAATGCCCTCTTTGCTTTGCTCCCAAAATATTCGATCACACCAAAAAGACAATCTTACAATCTTCTAACAGCCTTCATTACATGCAAACTTCAATCATACCATACGCAAGCTTCATTCATATTATGCACCCATATCGATCATACCATTAGATAGTACATACACACACACATACCATACAATTACATAGTACACACACACACATACCACACACTACAATATCATACTTGAGTTTTCTCTAGACAATGATTAATTTTGTAGACAAGATTATCGCAGCAATCATGAAAAGTGGCATACTATGGAAAATCTGCTATAATTCCGATAATAATATAGGTAAGCATGTACAAATTTAACAATGTTTGTTCGGCCGCGAACCGAGACCTTTACCGCGACTAAGCGATTTATTGCAGGGCCCAAGTGATTCGACGCGTAGGCCACCGTCAATAGTTTTTACCCCGGAATACGGGTCACCGAGGACCCTTTTGTCTATCACATCCGGTCCGAACGAATTTTGCCGTAGGCATGTACGTACCATAAATCAGCTAACAGCTGTACCTCTCATTTTAAAACAGTTCTGGACAAATAAAAGCATAGAGTTTTTCTTAACCGTTACCTTCGGAAACGCGAGGTTGTACAGGCGATTTCTTTTATAAAAAATAGTCAGTCGAACGTTGAAGCTTGGACGAGTCGGATCGAGAGTCGAAAAGTCAATCGTGAGTTAGAAAGTTCCGCGTAACCTAACGTAACATAACCAATGCAGGGTGGTTCGGAAATCAATCACAACACCATTCGAGCGGGACCCTGCACTCCTCGAATGGGCCACGGTAGGGTGGTAAGATCATACATTACACACTGTTCGGGTGAGTCCTACACTGCTCGAACAGGTCACGGTAGGGTGGTAAGATCATATATTGTAACACTATTCGAGTGAGTCCTACACTCCTCGAATAGATCATCGTGAATAATCTCACGCAACGTGAATTATCACGCAAATCGAACAACATTGAGCGAGACCCTGTTCTCCTTAAATCAATCCTCAATCAACTCAACCATACACACAACGTATACATACTCGTACACATTTTCACCGTATAATCGTTAACAAATACATATTTTTGTAAGGGGTTTTTTATGCCGCAAGGCTTTTTCCCCTAATTCGAATCACTCGAGCCAATAAACTATCATGATTTTTGAGGCTCAATTATGTCTAAACAATTTTCATTTACCCTCTTCCTCAATTGAATTCATCCATTATTTTGAAACACGAAATTTCTCCATGTTGGAAAGATTTCGACGACACAATGTTATCTCGGAACGAATCCAAATTTGTGTACAATCCACGAGCAATAATGTACTAATAATTCATAGCTCACGAACATCTGTCATTAGTATGCTGATAAATTTGTATTTGTATATAGTTCGCTGATAAATTTGTTTATAACGGAACAACGTGCCTTCATAGCGCAATTTTATTACAACCATGAAGTTTGTGACTTTAATTTCCTACATAGTCGATTTATTGTTCGTGAACGTTTAATTCGTAAAGCAGTCAAAAGATTTGACGTAATTAGTTCTGCAGTAATTACTTCACCATAAAGACATCTTCATGTAACTCGTTCTGAAGAAAATTAGATTGTAGAAGCGTAGGGAAATAAACAACGTCAAGTTCATGCTGTAAGACAGTAATTGGACTTATCAAACATAATGATGTAATAGTTTATGAGAATTTATTCTGGAATGAGTATAAAGTCTAAATGACTTAAAAAATGATGATTATGAATCATTTGTTTATAAATAAAATGTTCAAAGTATTACGTGAGGTACAGTCGCGTGGCTGGGAACTGTACATAAGTTATGGTATTTGTTACTAGGCTACCTCAGGTTTGTAAATGGATCTGAGGACCAAAAGATTTTAGACGTGGAGATCAGCCGATGTATGGTTAATGCCGGGTGCTCCAAGAAGTGATACGTGAACTAGTAGGCATACAGCTAACGTCGAGTGTCACAGGAAATGTTACTAATAGGTCACATAACTACATTTTGACGGTATACCTCAAGCGGCTAAGATACACCGGCAGATAGGCTTTTTTGACTGTGATTATGATTAACTGAGGCAATATGTAAATATAAAATGAACAATTGAATATATTCTTCAAAACGAGGTTTTGCAAGTGTTGAGTGTACCTGTAGGTTAAGGTTGACTCCAATCTATAAGAGTTTAAATAATACTTTAAGTTGAATTGAATTAGTTTCGATTCCGACGGAGAAAGAATCTAATCCTTTCCAATTTTAACGAAAGACGAGAAAACGGGGACGCAAAAAAAAACGAAATAATACTTAACAGCAGACTTGCGTATTATATGGTTAATAGACTCGACCGGGATTCTAACCTGATTTCATTCAAAGATTCCTCCTACTTGACGTTCAAGAATTTATTGGGTCCTCGTACAGAGGTTCCTCCTAACTACACGTTCAGAACTATACTGGGTCCTCGTGCAGAAGTTCCGCGTTACTCTATGTCAAGAATTTACTAGGTCCGACATGTCTTCTTCATGACCCTTGATAACCTTTGGAAAAAACAGTGGTGGAGAAAATTGTGGAAACAGATCAATGCGAAGTTTTCGTGAAACGAATCTTCCTTGCATTGGTCCTGAGTTACCAAAAAATTCTTGTATGATACCGAATAAGGAAATCCCGATCGGCGTGAAAGCTAGGATAGATTAAATTCTTGCTTAAAATAGAAAAATATTCAACGTATGTAACATATGTGAATATATCATGGAAAATGTTGATAAATCAATGATTATCTATAGAAAAACTCAAGAATATATGACAGATAAGTTAAATAATCCATATCTAATACGGAAGAATATTACGATTTAACAATAATCCTTTCTCTACAAACATATGAACCTGTTGATTTTTGCAAAAAATGAAAATAATGATAACACTTTATAAAACTTAATATGGTATGTTTTTTTTTTAATTAAATGCTTAAGGTCACATGCACCTTCTTAGGTTGCTAGTGACCACATTTAATTTGGGACTGTGTCGTAAACCTACTGGCATTACATTTGACATTAGAGTCTGATATTTATAAAAAATGTTAGAATTTTCCTGCACAAATTTAGATTTTGTAGCATACTTGTTACGTTTGAGGCACTGAATTAGGATGTAAGTGGTGAAGTTTTCGAAACTATTCCAAAGTTCTTTTACGGCTTTGATTGTTTACAAATTTTTTCTACTGCACTCTTAGGCACACTATACTTCTGAGCTATCAAACGGTAACTTAATTTTTTACAAGAGTCCGACACCATCAAATTACGAATTTGATTTGAAATTTCTGGCGATTTTGTCATGTTGAAATTATTATAGAAATGCTGTTACTTATAAGAAGACTGAATTGGTACTATTAAATTTATTTAGGTTCACTGTATATACGTGCGACTTCTGCCTAATTTGTATACATTATTTGCCTCACGGTAACTTTGTAATAAGGTGTCCACTTATTTCTGTCTCCTGATAAATGACCATTAATTTCATTAAGTACGACGTGTTTACAGAAAGATGCAAACATGAACGTCAATTATTCATTAAATAATGTACATACTATAAGGATATATAATAAATAAAACTGAAGTTCATAACAGTTATGTTAATTCGATTAAACTTCATCTTCTCCTATTTCGAGTAACTGTCCATTTATTTTTGTCCACAACTGTATAGAAAAATACATATAATAGATATGTATTATATGTATTATATGTATTAAAAAAAATACTGAACAAGTAAAATACACATCTATTACATACATATCATAGTATTGTATTTTACTTGTTCAGTATTTTTTTTTTTGTTAAAATGAGATTAACTTACTGCATTTAATAAATGTTACAAATATTTGGCAATGATGTTGAGATTTCAATAAAAATAATTTTATTTTCATTAACTTTCCATGTTTTAAAAATGTGTATTTTTATCTCGATGCATCTGTTTCCATATGTAATGTCGTCAGAATTGTATTCAAAATTTGTCATCATGAGTGATGCACTACAAGGGTAACTTTAGAAACGGTCACGAACGGACCTAATGACAATTTATGGTGGCCAAATGCACCTAAAAGAAAAAATCGCGACATTTTCGGACGTTCGAAGTCCTCCTGTCAACTCACCGAATTCCCCACCTTTCCTAGACGAAGACGCTCTAAGGGAGCTATGAAGGCTTGGAGCAATTGTCAAGGCGACACGCTGATTGAAATTTGGAAAAAACATGTCAAATCCAGTATCAACGTACGATCTCAAACTCCGTCGTCTTTATAGCAGTCAAGACGACAGCGAGTTACTCATACTCAAATTAAACGTCAGAATAGAAAGATCAAGTCAACCGTTCGGACACAGATCAAACGAGCTTTTCAAACGAAAAAATGCATCGTTCGGGACTTTGAAAACGTTCAAGCGAAAATAACTTGCAACGTACGGCCAACGTTTGAATCAGTTGTATTTCAATTAATTTTGAAATCAACGTGTTGTGATTAGACAATGAGTCTAGAAGATAGGTTGAGATTTACATCCTCAGCCGAGGAATTTAATCCGCGTTTCTAATCGCGACGGGCAGTTAATCGTTGCAAAACTGCCACGGAACATTAAGTATAAATAGATACGAAACGATATGCGCCTAACAAATTTAGTTAGTATAATGAACTAATTATATTTAAAAGTGTATACATACGTTCATTATAATTGTACTGATCACTTTAATAGCAGTTAAAAAACAAGGTTAAAAATAATTGTTTAACTCTTTGAGGCACAGGATTTCAGATCAAAAATAGACCCATGTTGCACAGGAATTTTATCGGGTTTTAAATGAAACAAAATTGGTATATTTTTATTAATAAAGGTATAACATTATGTAGAAATATAACAAAATAGTAACAATTAATTAAATTTTTAAGAACATACAACATAAACAATAAAGAAAAATTGTTTTTTGTATTACTCCACAAGTTGCATGGTGGGACAAATGAAATCCCACTATACTTTCATTATTTGCAAACAAATTTAACACGTTCCATGCCACGTGTACCACCGGTGGTACACGGTAAACTTGATCGTCAGGCCACGTGTACCACGTGTACACGCAGTCATATTTATTCAATGCGCTGAAAACATATATTTTATTACAAATATAATTCTGTAAACTATATTTCTACCTAAAAAATGAAGCATTATACAAGATGCAGTATAGAACAAAAGAAAAAAAGAATTACTTATGTATTGAGGATGTAATGAAATATTGTGTGATAATATATTAATCTTTAGTCAAAATATCAAATGGCCTGAACGACAAGTCAGGCAAAAATGGCATGGCACGGAACGTGTTAACCATTGATTTATATTATAAAAATCGTTACTCGCTTATGAAGAAATAATTTTTATAGAAATTAACTTACCTTTGCGATTTTTAACATGAAACTAAGAAAAAAATGTGAGTGCAATAAATCTTCCGTTTATAACAATTGCTCGGCCGGTAATTGCATGTTGAATGTTGCCAACACGATGAATACATTTGTAACATTATTTAAAAACATTATCAACTGCTTTACGTGAATAAGGCGAAATATAAACCTATGCACATGCAGCTATTGCAAATTTCGAGGTGGGACTAAAACTGTCCCACCATGCCGTGAAATACATCAAAAAGATGGGACACTTTTAATCCCACCGTGGCCCAAAGAATCAAAATAGTAACCAACGGTTAAGTTATAACAAGAATATGATCCTTATAATATACATCAAAGCTAAGGTCATTACAGAGATAATACATCATTCTATTCAAAAAAAACTTCGATTATCTTGTGAAATATATGCAAATGTATTTACGGAATATTCAGCATAAATCTTTTTACCAACAGAAGAAGATATTTCACTATTACGGAATAGTCAATGCAATCCTATAAAAGAGATTCCTTGTGACACAATATCGCTTACGTAATACTACGGACAAAATATTTTAAGTCGTTTCAACCTACTTTAAAGTAAAAGAAATTTACTTAAAAGAACAAAATAAAGAGGGAGAATGCTAAGAGTACGCAACCGTAAGAGATTTAAGCTTGTACTCGTGAGAGATTATTTTTAGTTGTGAATGAGGTTTAAGATTGGTAGTATGACTTGAAGTATTAAAGAAGAAGAGTATTTGACTGCAGTGAAATCGCAGTCAATGTTGCGGAATTATAGTAATGGGAATTAAGAGTTTCATTGAAATTATTTATAGAATTACATTAAATATATTTTCAGTTAATATGTTATTTCATTCATTTATTACTAATTAGTATAAGAGTGCTGGCTTCGTTTTCTTTCGCTATTAGGAAAATAAAAACAATATATTGAAATGAACTGTTTTATAAACATTTTAAGCCACTTTTTAAATAATTATCATTCCAGGTTTTTGAAAAATACAGTTTCTTAACAGAAATTCGAATTTTTAAACAGGTAATTGGTTAAAAGTGCGCGCAATGTGAGCTAAGAATGTTAAGCATTCATATTTTTATTGTGAGGCTCCAATATTCAGTCATTTTTATCGTGTATTATTACATTATTTTTATTATTATTAATAAATACAATTATCAGTTTTTATTGATAATTGACAATAAAAATTAAAGTTACTACTGTGGATTATGTTATAACCAACAGAGTTATTGGTTCTGTTCCAGTTTTTATTATTATTACTATTACTGCTTAATAAATAGTGATTTCTACTTAATAGTAGTGATAATAATAAAAATTGTAACAAAACCAATAACTCTGTTATTAACATTACTATAAGTAGTAAAACTTATAAATTTAAACAACGCATTGGAACAAATTTAATTATAATTATTTAAACAATAATAACCATTATCCTCTTGAAAGAATTAAAAGAGAAATTTATAAAACAAATAATGTACACGCATACTTTTATAATCATGAAAAACGTCAATAGATTTCCGCAGAAATTAATTACAATATTATACTTTATACCGTTAAGTAGCTAATAAAATTACGTATATGTATTATGTAATTAAAAGATATTACGACTTTCATTCTGGAAATTAAAATCCTCAAATTATAACTAAATCCGAAAGGGTAAAATTGCCACTTCCATATAAAATATTAAACATTAACACTTAAGGAAAGGTTTTCAATTAATTAAAATTTCTGTTCTTCACATGGCCCAATATAATTGAACAATATTCATGGCGTGTGTTAGCTACTAATTATTACTATCCTAAGTTTTAAATACGTATTAACTTAACTATATTTATCATTTAATAAAAGAAGATCAATGAATTTTGTCTTCTGAATTAATTTTAGCACATAAAACGTTTCATTGGTAAGTAGTAACAAAGCGCCAATTCTAAAGGCTTTTTACTGTTGTACAAACATCTTCTGTGTAATATTTGGTCTTTCTCTTTTCTTTTGGTATGCTGAAGAATTTATGTAGCTTTATAATATAAAAGAACGATTATAAGTATATTATAAAATTTTAAGTTATGTTGATATTATGACAAGCTTAAGAATAAAAAGAATTATATTCTTTATAGTCATAAATTGACATTTTTATTCAAAAAATTCTTTATAGTTATCAAATTGACATCAATTTAAAAAATACAAAACACACTTATTTTAGTATAATAAAGATTAATAATCTAATAAATTCACTAAACTGTAGATTCGTTTATAATTCGGCCTCGGGTGAAATCGCGTCTGTGTTCATAGAGTTTACTGAATCGTCAGTGTCATGTAACCACATATAAGTGGAGAAACGTAATTTAAATATTTAAACAATATTAATAAGAAATAGCAATAATAAACCTAAAACGACTTTACTATTTAAAACGTTATGTCATCTTAACTAATTGAAACTTGAAAAAAAGTATTTCCTTACTTGTTTGAGTCATTATGAACCGAGTTTAAAACCATTGAATCTAGGTCCTTTATATAATAATATTTTTGCGTGATATAAGCAATTATAAGAATTATAAGAAGTTATATCGATATAAAGCTAATACATTACACTACTACATTCTGATTAGTTTAAACTTTCAAAATAAACAAAGATGTTATTATTATCAGCAAACTTCCCATTCAATTGTCAATTACCGGGACTCGTTTACGCACTAGGACGTTCACCTTATTAGTCCCCAGGAAAATAATTTTTGCCATTTCGCATAATTTATTTCGTCCGTGAAATTGTGCTAATGTTATGTCGACGACATACAATCGTCGTTGGTAGCGAAAAAATTGAAATACAATCCTAAGTTAAGAAATTTATCACTCACCTGGTTGAATACCGTGCGCAGGTATGGCAGGTGCAGGAGGTACCAGGCCAGCAATGCTATAAAGTGTTTGTCCGCTACCATATTTGAGGCCACCACAGTGGCAGGGTGTCGTGGGGGTGGGAAGGCCCTCGCTACCCCTGATAGCAGCCCCAACCACCGAGATTTCGTCGAGTTCATGACCACTATCATAATGACACAATCTGGTTGCACTGGTACTCGCTCCACCACCACCGCCACCACTTCCTTCTCCATCTCCGGCATCCCCACGACCGCCCCCACTGCCCCTGCCACCCCCAGTGCGGCCCCGAAGCGACTGCACCAGCCGCTTGGCGCCCGAAGACATTCCACGGAGATGATCCAGCCTTCCGATCTATTCGGCTTCCTGTCCTTTCCAAAGCTGTCCTCGTGCACGACCAAGGATATCCTCCTACGATACACAATTAAATTAACTTCAATGAATGGCCACGTATTGCTTCTAAAGAGTAGGTCAATAGGAACTTGAGACACTACAAATTTGAGATATAGGATATTAGAAAATTGGAAATCTCGAAATATGGAACTTTAAGAATTATGAATTTTTTGATCTAGAGATTCTTCGGGATCTAGGCATTTTATTTAGGAATTTTTGTATCGGAATTGTTAATCTAGAGATTTGAGATTCGCAAAATATCAGGTCCTATGGAATTGAGGATCTATGTATTTGAGGCAGTGAAATTAAAAAATTTAGATATTTAGAAATATAAAAAATTGTGGATTTCAAAATGTAGAGATGGATGGTGGATTTCCAAATGTTTTAGAAATTTGTAGAGCAACAACCCAACTACGTTTTTCCGCGGTTTGCGTTCATTTAAATGCAAATATAATGTATAAGTTTCTTGGTATGCAATTACATCATTTAATAGATTGCTGGGTTTGTCGATGAAACGTTTTTATATTATGAATAAAGACATTTTCACACTTGCAAGGAGAGTACGAGCTTTTCAGCTTTTTGGTTTAGTCAAAACTTTGCGTGTTGATAAATTTCATCATTATATTTATAAAATTTGAAATATACTTTATTAGAGATACTCATAGAGAGTAGTATTTATGATTACGGATTTTAACTCTTTTATACCGTACAACTTTGATTACACTAATTTTTTGTCTTATAGATTTGAAGATATTTAAGGTGCTAATAATTATTGCCCCACCCTGTATAATATAATAATTTATTCGAAGGTTTATGTTAGAAAATAGAAATCGACGAACGGTCGAAGCAAGCCATGTGCCTTTCGTCATTGCACTTCTTTCGAAAGGAAGTTTCAAGTGCCCTAAATAACGCCCATGCTAACGGGAGTGTCTTCAAGACGAAATTTTGGTCTTGTATTGGCATCTGCCGAGAAAAGACATCATTAAAAACTTTTCAGTATTTCTTAAAACGCGCCCACTAGTGTATTCAGTAAACCGTACCTCTTGCCAAAATATTTCTGATAGGCTTACATTTAATGGCATTTATAATATTCAAAATATTGCCTTTCACAATATTTTCCTCCTGCACATATGTATCTATAAAATTGAAACATTGCGCTTTCACTGCTCGTTTGAAACAAAGGAAGAAATAAAGTTCGCTGGCGACATCCATCATTAAAAGCAGTTTGAAACATCTCTATTATTTCCGATCCTATTTTCGATGAGAAATTACTCATCTTCAAGAATAGCCATAAACACAGCTCACAGTTATCTGCAAAGAACAATTACTAGACAATTACACAACCGATTATTATAAAACTTGGCAGGCATATAGTAAAGTAATCGCATACGCTACGAGCTCCATCTGTTTCCATTTCTCCTAACGTCTTGTATTTCAGAAATCCCTGAACTTTTTGGAGGCACATTATACATATGTCATAACCATGCTGAAATATAATCTCCTGCTATGTAATTCACAGATATAAATAAGTTTATGTTCAAATGCAGCTATAAAAAAAATAGTACCGTTGTTACGTTTTTTTTATCTTGATGATAAATTCTGCTATTATATTTAAAAATAATTGTAAGTATTATATTCTTTTTTTCATTATATTATATGTTATATTTCTTGTTTCATTATACATAACAAATAGTCTTTGTAGAAATAAGTTTTATCTCTTTTTCGTGTATGTACTGATAAGCACTTTTTTCGTGTCTTTTTAAGTAATAAATAAAATTGACACTTTGTAGTAAAAAGATTTACTAATTAAAAATTATATATGAAATGTAATTAATTACATTCGGTGAATTAAAGAGAAAAAGAATTAATTTGGTAGGAAATTTGAATCTTAGCTTACAATCTGTACATCTGGTACGTTACATTATACAATAACGGATAAGCATTTGAATTAAGATTTTATTTTGCAGTAACGCTGAAATTATAATAATAAATATTCAAACAACCAGTGAGTATTTTTTAACTATAATGATGAAATTTATCAGTATATATAGTTTCAACTAAATTGGTCACCTGAAGATTTGCATTGTCCTTATCAATAATTTTATAACTTTTGCATAATAAATTTACTCATTCCTTATCGTAAATAAACCGATAAGATTTTAACATTGAAATAAATTAAAGAAGGTAAAATAGAAAGGCACGTTTTTTATTATTAAATTATCCATAATATTCTGATATTATCAATATTTAACGAAATGATATCAGTAGTTGTACCCCTTCTTTGATACTATATTTTTGACAATATGAAATGCACAAATTTAAATTTAAATTTACACATAATACTTCAGCAATATAAATGTTGGTATAGCAAGAATTTACTGTATGTTATATTTTGATACATCAAAATATTCAAAGTTGAAGTAGAATTATAATTTTTTATAATTAAATATTAAAAGGTTTGCTTGCAACTGTTCCTGATATTACACTGTATTTGTATAGTCAACATTTATTGTTTATTTTGGGAAATAAAGCACTCCCCAATGAAAACCGTAACATGTGGAAAACCTTTTTACACACCTGTGTAAATATTACATATGCTGCTCAAACTATCAGAAGGCAAAATGATTAATTAAAATTTGCAAAAGGTCATATAGTTATCAAAATATCACTATAGAATATATTCGTTTCCTTTTATACACTAAATATACAGTCCAGAAACATTAAGTGCAAAATATTCACTTCGAAAAAATTCAAACCCAACTTCATTTATGTATGTACTGTTGTGTTAGCAAAAGGAAAAAAAAAAACAAAGGAAAAGTCAAAAGTCAAAAAGGAAATTAAAAGTTACGCAATTCGTTTTTTCCCAGTATTTCGCTTGATATTGTTTGGAAAACAGTCAAGACTATTATAAAATTTGTAAATTGGAAAAATTTGAAGCCAAAATATCCTACGCATTTTTTGCCACGGAGCAACTAATACAGCTAATACAGCAATTAATGAAATTATAGAACTGACAAGGCATCAACTGCATAAAAAAGAACAGGAATAAAAATCAAAAGATGACACAGTCATCTTTTCATTTTAGAGATAGAATGTCAGATGTATTTTGTTACATGATATCTGTTGTATCATGCTCTTCACGATTATTCTTGAAGGCGGCACGATAGTTGTACCCAATGTGTTGGGTGAATTCGTTTATGTATATGTTGAAAAAATTAACAATATAAGTAAAATTGATTGAATTTATTTAGGTTTAAAGTGACTTTGTTGAATGTTGGATCGTTTCTAATATTTTTACATTTTGGTATGTGTGAAACAAACAATTTCTCGGTAAAGAAATAGTGGTTGTAAGAAGATAGAGGAAATAGAAGATAGAGGGAGGAAGGCTAGACTAACGGTTTGGTTGTTCAAAAAGTTTGGAAAAAAATTCTAATTTTTAGGGACATGTTTACAGCAAGACGGTTAACTACGGTTAATAGGGTTTGAAAAATATGGTGTCCTAAAACAGTTTGGGTCTTTCTCGACGTCATATACACCATAAACAGTTTAGGTTCTACCTGTACAATCTATGACGCTACAATATCTTTAGTGGACCTAATTCATGTTCTTTTAGAAGTAATACACTGCTCAAAAGAAATATGGAATAGAAAAATTTTAGGCAAAAATTGGCCAAATTTGACTGATGATAACTCCGCGAAAAATCATCGCAAAGTTATGCTTTTTTTTTTTAAATTAAAGCTTGAGATTTTTACTTTAAGACCCTGTAGTTTGATTTTAGATTTGATGCTTCCCTACCACAATAACACCGTAAATGTGAGGTCATGTTTGCAATATTGAAAATTACAAAGTTTGACGAAATGCATGGACTTGCCACATTTTTTTTTGGTAATAATGTTTACAGCAGCATAAAATCCAAATCTTCATCTTCAATTTCCAGTATGTGAAAAACTGCTACCATTTTTTTCCGCAAAGATACAGAACTTTAAAGAAACCCTTGCATTTATGGCATATACCGCTGGCACTAGCATTACCCGATATGCACCTCGGAGAGGTTGCGGGACAGATTTTGCACATCATATGGCTCTGACAAGAGCCTTTTTTTGTGTGTATTTGTGTGTGAGTATCTGTGTGTGTGTATGTTTGAATTCTAATAACGCGTGTTTCTTCCCCGTTGTTGAATTACCCCTTGCAGCCGATGACTCATGTTAATGCAAGCCCTCATTTCTTCCTGTGGAATGTCATTCCAAATTAGAGTTAAGACTTGCGACAAGTCTTACAGATTGGCAGGTTTAAATCTGGACTTACTGCAGGATGTGGAAGCAATCGAATTAAATTGGGACTGCAAAATTCGAAAATGATTCTCAACGAGGCTTCTCGACGATAATTCACACACGCACAGATACTCACACACAAATACACACAAAAAAAGGCTCTTGTCAGAGCCATATGATGTGCAAAATCTGTCCCGCAACCTCTCCGAGGTGCATATCGGGTAATGCTAGTGCCAACGGTATATGTCATAAATGCAAGGATTTCTTTAAAGTTCTGTATCTTTGCGGAAAAAAATGGTAGCAGTTTTTCACATACTGGAAATTAAAGATGAAGGTTTGGACTTTATGCTGCTGTAAACAGTATCACCAAAAAAATGTGGCAAGTCCATGCATTTCGTCAAACTTTGTAATTTTCAATATTGCAAACATGACCTCACATTTACGGTGTTATTGTGGTAGGGAAGCTGTTGAGAACTTATTAGGGGCCCATAAATAATAGTTTATTTATGGCAGGATCGTCAGCCCATCGTTGGGCCAGGGTTAACTCGGGTCGAGGTTAGTGTTGTAAACCATGTGGCAGGCAGAGAAATTAGAAAACTGTGCAAAACATCACAGTTGCCTGTCACATGGTAAAAATAGGGAAAGTTCTCAACCCCACTTGAGCGCCAAAATGTTTAACATCTCTGGAAGGGGAACCTTCAAGGGTTTACCTTATTCCTAATTTTTGTGGAAAGCGTCAGAAATTTCTCAACAGCCACAGGGGCTTGGTAGTGTTCCGACCGTCGGACACTTGCGGATTCGAACTTGTATTTTCGAAGGGACAGACCCTTAATAAGTCACGCGTCTAAGTTTTAATAGTAAAGCTTTTATATACAGTCCACTTTACAATTGTGAACATCACCTTTCCCTACCTCAATCATTATACTTATCCGAGCATTCAGGCGCGAACAGAAGCATCAAATCTAAAATCAAACTACAGGGTCTTAAAGTAAAAATCTCAAGCTTTAATTTAAAAAAAAGAGCATAAATTTGCAATGATTTTTCATGGAGTTATCATCAGTCAAATTTGGCCAATTTTTGCCTAAAATTTTTCTATGCCATATTTCTTTTGAGCAGTGTAATATCATTAAAACATTTCAATGTATAAGTAATTCAATCCAAAGTACAGATATCAACCCGTGAATTGTAGTATGAGGAGTAACAACTGCATCACGTAATTCACATTATCTTATACAGTCTTGATTTTGGTCTAATTGGTTGGCGTAACCGTTCGAGCCAATTGTTCCTACCTTCGAGAATACATGTATGTCTATGTGCCCATTCTTCTGTTCTGACTAATTGGCGCCACATTCTCGTAAAGAAAAATAAGAAGAAGAAGACCTCGGTCAGTTTTTTCACGCGCCAATTCATGGGTTGACATCGGTAACTAAATTTGTTCACGCAACTCGTCAAAGATTGTTTACAAGTTTATTATCTATGCAACTTTTCAGGTTTTCAATAAGCAATAGGTGAAGAGAAAAGAAAAATATTAGAATAAATTGGAATACAAATGTAGTAAAAATTTAACGTTTAATAATTGTATTTAAGATTAATAATAATTTACTTAATAATAATGTATTTTGATTACCTCGCATAATCGATCATCTACAATACATTTAACAATTTTAAAAATAAATGAAAGTTAATACACAATTTATTTACCATAGTTGATTTTCCAAAATATGATTTTATTAAAACTACGTTTCTTTTTGATAAATTGAAAAATAAAATTGATAAAACAATTTTTCGTATTCATTAAAAATCAATGTAACATACGTACAACGTGCATACTTCATTTTTAAAGCGCAGTACTTAAGAATTAATTAAAATTTTTGATTTTGCGTCATATTCAAGAATATGTATCATATTTACATCATATTTATGACTTCACATCATAATTATGCATTATTAAATGGTCTCAGTCGTTTGAAATTTTATAATATGATTACTACGTAAAATACCAACCGAATATTTTATCCGTAAAATGAATATCGAATATATTAATTGCAACCACTTGAATTTTAATTAAATTAATATGTAATTTATTTCATAGAAGTGTTCCATATTCAGCACATATTGTATTCAGACAAATTGTTGCGTTAATTGAAATTGGTTACCATCTGTTTCTTCGAGTATTCTAATTTTTATTTCATCGACTGATATGGTGCATGATTATTCAGATAAATAATCTGCAAATACTTATGTAAATTTTAATTTACTTTTATAAAAATTTTCCGATTACACTAGTATGAGTCTTATTGCTTTTGTCATCAATGAAATAACAGAAAAGGCACAAAGTTACTGAAATATTAAAATGTGAATTTTAAGATTCTTAGCAATTAAAGTGTTAGTGGAATTAACTAATTCATAAAGGTATGAACATATAATATACTGTGATGTAGTTATACAAAAACATTATAATTTACTAAAAAAAATTGGAAGAAATGCTTCTAATATTATAACAATTTATGAGGCAAAAATTAACATTAACGTCACTCTGTAACATGTAACAGTTGGAGAATATGGCGACGTAACGAGCGTGTCTAGAATATACAGCATGTATAGAGTATCCCTGAAGTCTGCCCACATCCTTATACATGTATTAAAAGCGACTTTATACACTAGTCAAAAGAATTAAGGGAACGGAAAAATTCCTTAAATTTTTAGGTCATATTCAAATTGTTCTGTCTCCGTTGAAATTCATCTCAGGAGACATCCAGAATAGTCGTTTTGAAGCTTCAAGTCTAGTTTTCGACCCTTTGTCTCAAAAATTTGTTGGGCCTTTTATCACTATTGAAACATACAAAATATCCCGATGAAAAAATTTTAGAATTTTTTTTCTTTCTTTTAAGATTTGTATAGACAAAAGAAAATTTTTTTGATTAATGCCACTTCTAGTCTGCTGTTCCCTGTTCCTTCCCCTATACATAATTCGCACGTCCATGAAGTTCGTTTCGATGATCAGTCGCAAAGTCATGAGCTACCAAAGCCGAAATGACGCTTTTCCCTTTGATAGTCATTATCGCATGAACCCACCATCGACCAAAAATTGTAAGGACGGTTCTAGAAAGCGAAGAATATACCCTTTAAGATGGGTATATTATATTCCCTTTGATATCTTACAGCTTTTATCTGGTACAGTTTTCATGTATAAAGCCGCTTCCAAAAATAAGGATGGGGTCGAACTTTAGAGATAACCTATATGCATGAGTATGCACGAATATGAACAATCAAGAACCCAAATTGGTGAACAAAATATTAGGGTGGAGTACAAAAGTATTCGTACACGTGAAATATAGAAATAAAAAGAACAATATTTTCTATATTATTAAGTACATTTAATCATATACAGGATAGTTCACCACATTTTGCCATATAGATTTGCGTCATTATTATTACTCATAGCAAACAATGTTTTAGATGAAGTTGAATGGTTTTGAGAGGGGCATATGCTGGTGGAATATTTTTTTTTGTAGGTGGACGTGTAAAGGACATATGAAGGTCATTAATGTTTTTTTAAATGGAATCATATATTTTTCATATTCTTTACAAAAAAGTATTCATCTATTTATGTGAAAAAATAATAAATTTAGGAGATATTTTAATTCTAACTTGTTAGGAAGTCGTGACTTTCTGGTCAATATTATGAATTGCCCTAACTGAACAGCAAATGTTTTTCTACATGCTTTGAGAGGTCACGTGTCACCGAACGAATTTTGAATTTTTGTTATTTTTTTGTTACGCAGTAACAGTGGCACAGGCCATGCCATAAACCTTGCGGACCCAAAGGTCGAAGGGTAACGTGGGCCTGGAGAATAACGGTTTCAGGTCCCTCAGGAAGACGTCACAGATTTTGGGAAAAACCCAGAATTTTCTGTACCGCCATCCTCCCCCATGTAGAAAACCCTGTTCCCCTTCCAAAAATGTACCACGCCAAGGGCGCAAAGGAAGGGAGAACAGAGGTTTTAAATACAGTAAAATATGCCGAAAACCATCAGAACAAATCAAACAGTCAAACACAACGAAATCAGAATTAAATCAAAGTTAGCTAAAAAAGTAAAACACATTGAATCATCGTTTAAGTACAACATTCAAACTCAATATAATTATACAAAAATTGTTGAAGTTCACTATCACTGTTATATAATAAATAGTTGTTATTAGTTGTTAAAATCAGTGTCCATTTTTTAAATACAATATTTACCCGCCGTTAAGTCAGAGTGTGAAGCGGAGCATCTTGGAAAGTTCCTTTCAAAGTAAAATTTTAAACTTTGCTCTGCCAATACAATTCATTAAATTCATAATTTTAATTAATTCTAATTCGTCTGCACTGTTTTGTGAATGTTCTTTTAAAATATTTAAGTATAAATGTTTATCCATTATTTTATCTATTATTACTAAATTCCCGCCTCCAGAAGCAGCAATAAATCACATTTTCACATCTGTGTTTCGTCGTCGGCGACATATTTTTGAAATCCAATTCAGTATTAGCTTTTTAGTATTAGTTAGAAAAATATTAAATTTCAACTCTTCGGTAAAACTACGTTTTTCCAAAAGTCGTTACGAGTATTTATCTATTGTTCTACGAATTCTAATCTCTTTGTTTGTTTAGTTTGCTTATGAGTGGTTTCTTCCTCGCAACTTTACTGTATTTGGCCCGATGTCGATCACTCTTCGTACTGTTTTAGGGTGAATTTCCTTCAGCATACATTCTTTAAGGTGTGATGCAACTTTAAATTTTCCAACCAGTTGGAAAACCCAACTGGTATCTGGGTTTTCTTTAATAGTTTGAACGATTTTACGTTTTTCCCTCGTAGTTAATGTTTGGGGTCTTTCGGTTTTTTTTTATTCCGCAATATTGTTGGGTTCTGGTATACAACACTTTATTACGAAGACGAAACGTACAACTCGAATGCGGTTCGCTGAGTACCGAACTATTTCTAATTCTAAACTTATTCTAAAACTTGAGGGTTTTTAAATACTAGCTTAAGGATAGGTAGTGGTAGGGATGGTGGTCAAGGGACAGCGTGACTCAGGATGGTTGCGAGGTCTAGGATGAGTAAGGCTTAGGAATCGTGATTAGTATGTTTGTGTAGGGATGAGTCTGTGGAGTGATTTATATAGGGATGAATCGGTACTGTTTGTGAAATGATTCTTGTAGTTGGTCATACAACAATATTCCTTCTTTTTTATACTTGTTTATAATACTTTGTACAGTTGATCGACTTCTTTTTACAAGTCTTTCGACACATACAAGCTAGCTTTCAATTTTTTTTCTTTTAATGTTGTTTCATTGCGTTTTCTCTTCAAATTGCAAATGTTAGCGCTAAAGTGTACTTGCCACGATTACTACTGACTACACTAATAGGACAGTAATGGTTAACATACATTGATCAGAATGTCCTGATACCATGGCAATTGTTGTATTTATCGACATAAATGATAATATACCAATCCTTTTGTCCCGACGATTTCTTACAGTTTTGTGAATTTCAAGTCATTTCAAGTTACTACATGATGTTATTGTCTTCGGTTTTTGGTCATCTGTCGTTATAAGTGTAATGTTTAATATGCAGCTATGTGTGATTAAATATACTTAATAATATAGAAAATATTGTTCTTTTTTGTTCCTGTATTTCAAGTGTACGAATACTTTTGTCCTCCAGATTATACCAGTTATACTAATATTATTTAGTTGTCTTTTCATAACACTATTAAAACTGAAATATAAACAAAGCAGTATAGCGTTATATTTACATTTTAAAATATTGCTCATTAATGTTCTTATACTGCGAATATAAGGAAAGCGTGGTACATAAATAATTAGTATAATGCATAAAAATATTATTATTAGTATATAAAATATACTAGCTTTTTCTTATTTCCTTTTATGTCAGAATATAATTTTATTAAAATAACTTTTCATTTACTGGAACTAATTTATTTAAAACCTATTTCTTTTTGAGGAGACATGTCTCAAGACACACATACTCTTGCATATATCAAGTTCATTAAGCATACTGAAATTCATATTCGTATAGCACATCTGATATTTTATATTTTCAGGTTTTAGACGTAAGAATGTTTATTCTGTAGATCTGAAATATTATTTGATTATCATAGTTTTTTAATCATAAGAAAATTATTGGAACTATGTATTCTAATATTAATTGCAGTTTCATTTTCATTACTTTGGTGTCAAGATAATTATTCTTACGAACATGAATTATATTGTAATCAAGAAAGTATTCATATAGCATATCGTACGATTGAATTATCAAATAACAGCCTGGAACTTGAATTCCCCGCGACTACGAATATTGCGTTTATGGACTTCCTTAAACAATTGTTTCCACAAGTTCTCGATTTGGTTTAGATATAGAAATTATAGAGGAATTTTTAGCAAGTGAGAAGTATTATATATCAACCATTCTTAAACAACATGCGAGATGCATAATCAGGATCATTTTATCCTACGGAAAATTTAATTCGATCGCACTTTTTTCTAAATTTTCTTGGAAAATATTTGTTGAGAAATGAAATCGTTCTTCCTAGAAATTTTTATTTTCAGGACGCTCTGCTCTCTTCTTTAATTTTTAAAGCGGCAATTTGTAGAAATATTAAATAATATTGCAAGTACATTATCTTGTTCAAGGTTTAGTGTTCCATGCCAAGTAATCAGTCTATAACGCAATCAAAAATAACGCAATCACTGTTTTTTCTGTTCACTCATTTTTTATCGTTATATGCAAAACACATTATATTTATGTTCGTTGAGCGAATTTCCAAAAGTCTAAAACTTGACTAATATGTATATTTCTTTTCGAAATTCCATTATGATTTGCGATTCTTTGCACTACGGAAGTATTTTTTGTTGCAATACATGTATGATATCCATGCTTATTCGAATTAGTATAGATTCGGGCTGAATAATGTTTGATATTTCTTGCAAATTTTGTGGTATTTTTGTGGCAGTAGTAAACGGAACCTCTTTTATTTTACACAATACAAACATCTCATAAGTCATATCTAGTCTATCTGAACGTAATGATTGTAGTCTCAAATTTTTATATTTTTTATTAATATACTGATCAACAGCAAAACTTCTGCTTGACATATTTTCTATTTTTCAAACAGAATTATCTTGCTTATGAAATTTAACCATTATATTTTGCTCCTCAATTTGGTTCTTCGGTTTTTGGGACTCATTTGAAATTTCACATTATTAATTAATGTTATCATCATTAAACGTAATGTAAATATAACCTCAAATATTTAATAATATCGAAAAACTATCTGTTATAATTGTACATATAGAAGTAATTAAAAACAAATACATATTCACTAATTATTAAAATGTTTGTCCAGCTTCTTTTGATTATGCTTAGCTATTTATTGTAAATAACAAAAACATAAGTGACCTATTTGTAATTTTAATATATCATTGTACAGAAAACTGCATATTAGAAAGTAATTATTCTGATACCAAAATGTAGATGAAAGTACAGGTTTAAATCCAGACAACATTAACTTTACAAAACAATACATTGGAATCAGACTATGTCTAGTTAGTATTCTTCGGCCCTCAATAAATTTCTCAAAACTGTCATCTCGAAAAACTTTTAAACTATTCATTTTTTTATAATAACATTTTTGTAATCGAAACGTACAACTTTCATGATCGTAGATCTATCATTAACACAATAAATAAATTTTTGCAGTAACATTATCTGAATCAAAGCCCTTGAAATAACATACTGTATGAATACTTTCATAATTTACTGTACTAAAATGTAGAAAACAACAATAATCTCGAACTTACCAATTGAAGATATCCGTCCTTTCAATGACAGCTTGTAAACAACGAGTACCGATAGTGTCAACCACACACACGTAATCGCGACCGGTGTCACCGGTCTGAAGATACGATCACGTTCATGTTCTCTGTTCACCTCGGTGTTGCTTGAATTGCGTGGAACGAAATTTCAAGCGGATTTCACAGATTTTGAACAAAACCACGTGACACGTGTACACGCGCGAGCAAAAAAATCAACGCCAGACACGACAACATAACACGATCAGCACTGACGAATTTTGTATCGCGTTAACCGATGAACCTCGACACTGAAACACGAAAACACTTTTTGCGATAGCAAAAAAGCACATACGAATGGGCACGTCACGATCACCTGGAAGGACAAAATTCACGGCACGTTCGCCTTTCTGCTTCTTCTTTTATTCTTTTTTTCGAAAATTGACTGATCCTGTTGCTCTTACGAAGCACACCGCCTCCAGCAGACTTCTTAACAGACAGTCGATGTGCAACAAGTGTCTTAAACCAAGATACTCATCCCACGTGCTCACTTACTCTTCCTTCGACGTGTCATGTCACACTCGATTCTACCCTTCGTCATTCACAATAATTAGTTTCCGTTACGTTCGTGTATCTGAAAACAGAAAAAACGTGATGAATTAGATTGTTATGCTTGCTGAATGCTGGTGTTTAATAATTGCAGAACCATTAATTATTATTATATTGTAGGAAGGTTTCTGAATAACAACTAAGTCTTTAAGAATCAGGATGGTATCTATATTTTAAAAGCGATGTCTCGAACGAGGAACGGTGACAGACTGGCTTTCCCTCAACCAGAGCGGAATAAGGAAAGCTCTTTCACAAAAGGGACACGTGACCTCGGTCAAAGTGGCCCGTCCGTCACCCGTCACCCCCATATAGTCAAGGACAGGCCCACCACTTAGGCCCTAAGTAACTGCCAGTCCAACCGTCTGCAATATATTGCTTGAAATGTAACGTAAATTACTTTTATTTAGTGCTTTAGAAAGTATTGTAGTATAAGGGGTAATTATAAAACAAAACTCTCCACTGTATACGCTTTGTAATATAAATGATAGAATGTTGATTCCACATACAACAATAAACGGAAAAGAAGAATGCAATTTTATTGTATACGATCTCATTTTTAAGAAAACTGAATTGCAATTCAGTTTTCAAAGGTTTTTCACAAACCTTTGAATGTGATTGTAAGAAAAATTTTTTACGGAAACTAAAATAACAATTGTAATTCTTTTATTAATTCAATAATTTATGTTATACATTAGCAAATAAAGTTGTGAATATTTTAAACAATACATTATCAATCACTGTCTTTTATTATTGTTACTTAGATGTGTATTTGTCCTACTTTCAATTAAATATGTATGTTACACAGGTATATTAATACATCAACAATCTTCTTAACGGTAATGATTGATAAAGTAGGTACAGTAATGATACTAATATTTACATTTATTTATTTAGAACATTTATTAATCATTAAATGATGAAAGAGTTATTGGAATTATTCTTCTCTTTATAGTAAATTATATCGCTCATAAATATTTTCAAGAATATTGAAACTTATTTTTCCTGAAAAGAAAAAGCAGGCATATAAAAAGAAATTTACTATAATTTCTAACTTCCTATACTTACATTTTTTCACACTATTATTTTGTTTCGAAACACAGTCGATATTAAATTGTTCGGTAATTTCAAAGAGTGGAAATTTGAAAAATTGGTAAATCAGCAAAAGTAACTTGAGAAATAAGAAATGTGGTCGTTTGAAGGATCAGAAGCACGGAAATTTGAAAATTTGAAAGTTGTTAAGATTTGTGAAATATAAAAATTTAAGAAGGTTGACGTTTGGAAATTATCAAGTTTACATATTTGTTTTCTAAAATCTAATCGAAATCTGGATATACCACCTAATCAATATAACACATCACTGAATAAGTCTCCGGTCTAACTAAGAAAAACAAATTTTTTTTTAGAAATTCCACTTTAATCATCTATATACTTTTACGTCCAGTGTGATTCATTGATTCCAACGCTCCTCTAACTTTTCAATTCCCTTTATATAAAACGATTTGTCTTTGCCCTCAAAATAAGCCTCAGTTTCCGCAATCACTTCTTCATTTGAGCCAAATTTCTTTGCCTGGAGTATTTTTTTCATATCTGCAAAAAGCCAGTAGTCGCTGGGGTCCAAATCTGGGGAGTACGATGTGTGGGGAAACAATTCAAAACGTAATTCATTCAATTGAACCATCGTGTTCATCGTCTTGTGACACGGCGCATTGCCTTCGTGAAACAGCAAACGAGGCACCCACTTTGAAAGCAATTTGCATATGCCCAAATTTTCATGCAAAATTGTGAAGACACTACCTTCTGATATCTTCAATGCATCAGCTATCTCACGCAACTTAAGTTTACGGTCTTTTAAAACTACTTTGTGGACATTTTTTATGTTTTCCGGAACAACTGCTGATTTTGGGCTACCAGAGCGTTCAGCATCATCGGTACTTGTACGACCGTGTTTAAATTCAGCATACTAGTCAATGATAGTTGATTTCCCTGGTGCAGAGTCCCTATAATGTTTATCAAGTCACTTCTTGGCTTCAACAGTATTTTTTCCGATTAAAAAACAGTGTTCAATCAACACACGAAATTCTTTTCTATCCATTGTCTTGAAAATTACGAAACTGGGGGTACTAAAATGACTGTAACTTCTAAACTATCGGTCAGAATACCATGAAATTTTGACACGTATTGTTTGAAGGTTAGTATTACTCGAAAATAACGTGGGTCTGTCACCAGTGTCGCCATATATGTGTGAGACCGGGGACTTATTGAGTGACGTGTTAGATAAAACTTATCCCTAACTATATAATTAATTCACTAATTATTCAGTGTATGAGAACTAGATATAACAAATATTGTTTGCGTTTTAACAACAGTTTTTACGAAAGTCAAAACTTTTTATGCCATCTTATTTGAAAGAGTAAGATACAGTGTTCATTCTATATACGCAAAAATGTCCTTTCCGATATAAGCAAAAATATTATCCCCACCACTGAGGGGAAGACCCCTGGAGACACCCGAGGTTCGCTCGCCGGGAAATGTAACGTGACCCGGGGCTTAGTGTATCCGTGAAACAATACCAATGCAAATATAAAACTTTTTTATTTTTAACTTTTTCGTTATCAAACTTTTACCAATTAACTTTTGACATTTTTCGGATTAAAATGAGACCAAACACGACGTAATTTGAGTTATATTTACTTGCAATATCTTATTAGAGTAAAATCATCGATGTACGCGTAACACTTGAAATTACAAGTAAACATGTCCCGAAGTATGTCGTGTTTGGTCTCATTTTAACACTAAACCTACCGGCACATAATGTACACATACTTTGAAATTAAAAATGAAGTTAAAGAATAAATATACAAATGACGAAACATAAATTAGTACACACATTTATTCTTTATTTTGATGAAAATCAATGCTGATTTCAAGAAACGTACTTTATCAAAATGTGTACCTTTTAATAAGATACTTGTGAAGCGGTCATTTGACCGGGTTGGTAGTTTTAGTGTTAACCCCTTCATTACGGGTGCCGCCTATAGGCGGCGGCCTGTGTGTACGGGTGCCAACTATAGGCGGCGGCCGCGCGACGACCTGTGTGTACGGCTGTTATATGTAAATAACTGAATATTTATACAATATACTCATTTTCATGTTTTTCCTATAATACGATGAAACAGTTGTTATGTACCTAGCTCTTAAAAAAGTGTACATACAAGACGATCACAAAGTGGCGTTGAAAAACGTTAGTCCGAATATCGAAGACTACTGACAAGCAAAGTGCACACTTCGCGGCGCGGTGACCCGTTCAGTGGCGTCCCTCCAGCGGAGCGGACTGCCATAAGGAAAGGGTTAATGAGAAAAATGTTACAAATATGATGGAAAAAATTTCAACAAAAAAAAATCAAAAATAAAAAAGTTTTATTCTTGCAATAGGAGTGTCCCTCTGGTAGGTCACTGTTTGTTTACATTCGGTCTCCTTCGCTCGAAATGTAGCACCTTTACGATATACGCAAACGGCGACCGTGATATTTTTCTCTTCTGTCCTTTTCTACGTTTGGCAAGACATCAATCAATGTAGGACCTGTACGATATACGCAAAACTTCAGACCCGAAAGATTTGCGTATATAGAATATCCACTGTACTTCCAACCAATAAGGATGCTATAGTATACACAGGTGCCTCAAAATATTATACAAACGCTCAGTTTGGTCTTTGTAGCGCATTTTGTTATTATTTCTAAGATAAATGTCCCAGTGGTTAAACAACTACGGAAATAGTCAAGATAATTGTAATTTCTTTTATATACAAACAATAGAAAATTATAACTAATTATAGTTACCTGAATAGCTACAATATTTACTTCCCAATAAAATACTAAGAATTTACATTTGTGAAAGAAAAGGTTTAAAATTAATAAAAATATAAAAATTTTTCTATTACATTTTGA
Organism: Megachile rotundata; assembly: GCF_050947335.1. Classification (NCBI taxonomy): domain Eukaryota; kingdom Metazoa; phylum Arthropoda; class Insecta; order Hymenoptera; family Megachilidae; genus Megachile; species Megachile rotundata. The sequence continues at coordinate 2,375,041 of NC_134992.1, forward strand.
TTAGTTAAAAAGTTCAAACTATGCATAAATGTTGTTATTAACAGAATTCCTACCTTCATTACCAGGACTTGAGTACTAGGACATTTATATACTCTATTAATCTCCAATGAAATAATTTGAGTGATTTTATATTATTTTGTGTATTTATATTTGCAAGAAAATAAATAAATAATATTTAGCACCAAACCTACCAACGCAAAATACAGATTTTCTTAAAAATTAAAAATTAAATTGAAATGAAGCAAAGAAACAATGAAACATAAATTAATATACACACCAATTCTTTGTCACGGTAAACATCAATCAATATTTTCAAGAAAACTGCCATATTAAATTTTGTAACATAAAATGAGAAATTCATAAAACCGTCATTTTATCGGTTAGGTAATCGTAGCGTTAAATTACATTAAACAACAAATAACATAATCGCGTAAAATATTAAACTTATAAATCTGTAATAGATTCTCGAGAAAATCGAATCCTGATCTGCTGTTAGTGAAGGCTTTCGGGGGTAACCTGCGTTCAATGGAATGGATGCAGATAAGGATTTCATCGACCAACTGATCAATTATGAAAGGTCTGCTATTGGTGATTACTGTTCCGTGATCAAAATTGTCGCCCTAAATAGTCCATTACTAATAGTTATATGTTAGTGCCAGTGTATCCTGTTTCAATGTATTGCATAATATCAGGTACTTTGTTGGTTTGTAAACGTACGAAAAATATCGAATATTGAACTCTTTTTTAAGGCAATTTCTGCATGCGTTATTTGTGTGGAATTTTTACTAGGTGGTTTCCATCAAAAGAACCTACTTTGTAAATTTGATGAATTTAAAATAAATTTTTAAATATTGACAAAATCTCTACTTTTATCGCTATTTAATCATATTTAAGTATTTATAAAGCAATAACAATTTATGTCATTTTATTTAAAATAATTCAGAGACTATGAGCATTCAAAAAAAGAACAATTTGCAGATTAATATTCAGCGCATACAAATTTATAAAAATTGATGTTAGAGATTACAATATTGAAATCACAAATAATTTACAATAATTCAGTTTGCAGTAAATATTTCAAAAATTTTTGTTCTTAATACATATAACTGTAAGTAACTGTGGCACTAATAGAATATTTTTCCATGTATTACAAAGTTGTCACGTTTACACCGTTTAATTTTTAGATAGATTTAAAAAAATGAAGGTGTACGACTCTTACTTAGTGACCGCCATTGTAACATTTTTTTTCAATTCTATCAATTAACAAAAAAAAAGATTCATAAGAACTAATAAATTTAAAAAATATATAGAATAAAACATAAATAAATTAATAAATATTATAATACTTATTATAATATTATAATAATAAATATTATATACATAAATTAATGTATATCATATCCATGAAAATCAACATAAATTTTAATTAAATCACTTTTACGAACATTGTAACTTAAAATAAGAAATTTGTTGAACGGTGATTTTGACACAAATAGTCGATATTTTTAATTATTTCGTATCTTTTGTAATGATTGCTAGTGTAAAACACACTTTCTTACATATTGCTAATGATATTAAACCGTTGCAGAAAAAATGTGTTGAAAATCAATAAGCAGGGAAGCTTGATATGTGAAAATACGAATGTGTATGGGTCATTCCACGCCAAATCGATTACTTTTGGAAGTCACCATCTCCGATTTTATTCTAATCGAAATATGTTATAGTCCATGTGAAATTGGGGGGGGTTTAAGTCATCATTTTGCCGGTTTCGAATTTTTTAATGAATGACAAGCCGTCAAAGTTTGCAATTTTTGCCCATTTTGGCGAAAATGGGGTCCACTTAGGAATTTTTTTTCTCAGAAACTGCTCAACCGATTTAGCTAACCTAACCGACAAAATGATGTCTTAACCCCCCCCCAAGATCACATGGACTACAACATATTTCGATTAGAGCAAAATCGGAGATGGTAACTTCCAAAAGTGATCGATTTGGCGTGGAATGACCCGCATACTCTTAAAAACTGAATAGGTGTCTGTCTTTTTTTGGAGTTATCGACACCTGTCAGAATAATTGAAGATCGTACGTGGAAATGAGGAATAGACAATCATACAAAACAATAAGGTAAGTATTCAGTTGGCTGGACGTATTATTTCCATCTATTATTCTCTTTAATGCCAACAGAAACGGATAGTGTGATAGCTGTATTCACATTGATGTCATAATACGAGTAAAATCTTACCGATGAACTTGCATATCGAGTCATCTCGCAAACAGAAAATAAATTAGGTCAGCTTACATATTTTTGTGATACTTACTAATACATAATTGTAAAAAAAAATACATTCACAAAAATACGAGGGAAAGTCAAAAAGTAAAGGGGCATTTATTCTAATACACTGCTCAAAAGAAATATGGCACAGAAAAATTTTAGGCAAAAATTGGCCAAATTTGACTGAAGATAACTCCGCGAAAAATCATCGCAAAGTTATGCTTTTTTTTTTAAATTAAAGCTTGAGATTTTTACTTTAAGACCTTGTAGTTCGATTTTAGATTTGATGCATCCCTACCACAATAACACCGTAAATGTGAGATCATGTTTGCAACATGATATGCACCTCGAAGAGGTTGCTGGATAGATTTTGCACATCATATGGCTCTGACAAGAGCCTTTTTTGCGTGTATTTGTGTGTGAGTATCTGTGTCTGTGTATACCTATTTTTTACGAAAAATTGAAAAATATTGGGAATGTGAAGAATCAAAAATTTGCAAATTCGGAAGCTTGAAAATTTTGAAACTTAAAAACTTTGAAATTAAAAGACTAAGAAACTATCAAATTTAGGTATTTAGAAACTTAAAAGTACACAAATTTTTTAATTATTAAGATCAATAAATTGAGGCTTTAGAAATTAAATATTTAACAATTTGGAGATTCGTAACGTGCAAATTAGTATGTTTGAAATTTTTGAAGTTTGAAAATTTGTGAATTTAGGAATTCGGAAATTTAATAACATAAAAACTGGTAATTTGAAAATTTGGAAGGTTGGAAATTTAGAAACATAGGAATTTGTAAATTTAGAGAGTTTGGAATGAAAAGGTGTAAAAATTCGGCGATTTTTAAATTTGCAACTTTCTTCATATTTTTCTTTTTCAAGTAACTTGTAAAATTTTTTCTTATTTTTATTTATAGAATTTGCTAGATCTGTCACGCAGATAAAATTGGAATATTCTGTATATGATGTTTGGCAACTACGTAGTCGGTGATTATTTCTTACTTTTGACGTAACCTTGTAACAGTGGTTGAAACCATTGATTGATACTACATTTTTATCATTTTTTCGAATAGAATGTAATAGCAAAGTTTGGCGGCAAACACCTTGGCAATAATATTATGACACATAACAAACGTTAGTGGTATTAATGACTAGATTTATATAAAATGAATGCAAAATTTGTAATATTTATCATGTTTTGTGTTGAGAACAATTTTTTTTAAATACTTCAAAACTGTGAAAATTCAGGTCTATCAAACATGAAAATGCATAAAGAACTTGATTTTATATTTTTAACTTATTTTTTAACATAGATCGACCCCTTTCTTCATTATACCATTAGACTGGAAACATTCTGTATAAATTTGAAAAATTATATACGCGTAACACTTAATTCATACTCTTACAAAATAGGGTACATCATTATTTCTGTGTAAATTGTACGTTAAGCATTGTTTATTACAGTGTATTGAATTTGGAAATGTAGACTATTCCGGGTTAAGAGGTGGGAAAAATAAATCAATGGCCGACCACAATTTAAAATAACAACACACGGAGGAGGTTTAATGTTTCCAATCACAATTCTCAATGAAGACTCTCTCGCATCCCCTTGTACACAGTGTTTTATCATTTCCTCAAGACTCCAAGAAGGGAGGAAATACGGGGTGGGGAAAGTGTGACGTTCTACGAAATTGGAAATTCCCACTTTCCCCTGCAGCGGTCATCCGGCCCAAAATCGTTGACCGGTGACCCATCCGTCCCTCGATTTACAAATTACCGTAGCAGTAATAAACCCAAGGATCACCTCGACTTTTCAAATTACATGTACCGAAAAAAAAAGAAATACAACTACGCCAACCCTGGGTTCAATGTGTCTACCAAATGTTAAAACGGACAAGTAACGGTTCCCTGGTCCTTTATTACTGCTATGTCAAACCTTCAATATTATAAAACATCCTAAAATCTAACATTATGTCTACAGAAAGAATTAATTTGTCGGAATTAATGAGATAACGGTCACAAATGGTGCAGTGGTCGGAAATGGCAGATCTGCTCTATCCCCGCGGTAAATTAGCGTCGATAACAGTGCATCCTTTATTCAAAGGACAATGACAGGAAATGATTTTAATTTTTGAATTGAACGGAAAAATAAAAAATTCCTCCATCATATAAATACATAAATATAAAAGGGTATTCTGCATTACAATCCCTTCCCATTTATTTATCTCAAATATAAAAATAATTCCTTGTACATCTTTTAAGGAATTGGAAATTAATAAATACGTATGTAACGTCCCTGGGGAAACTTTTTTTTCTTTCTACCGGCATCATCGCGACAATCTTCTATCCATCGATTAGAATAGTCAATTATCGACCGTAGTTGCCAATTATCGACAGTACATTAGGTATCTATTACCATATCTATCAAATTCGACAGTCGGTAATCATAATATATATATATTATCATTTACATTAATTATCTCATAATTTTGATTTAGAGTAGGTAATATTTTCCGCGAAAATAATTAAACATTAAGTTTGAATCATTAAACCAAGATTATGTATTATTTTATTTTAATTCTAATAAATGTGTAATTTAGTATGGAAATTTCCGTGACGCTATGATGTGCCTACGTGCCGCGATACACGTCCGAAATCCTTGAGATCAGCGCTAATCCTAGAAAGGGATAGCGATACTATTTCTATTTACGGCATTATCAAATATTAAATTAATTAATTAACTAAATCAAATTATATACGTAAAATCAGTCATTACTAAACTATTCATGGCCGGAACCACAATTATTTTCTTCAATTAAAAAGCTGTAAATCGGAATAGATTCGACTCTCATAGAATTCGTATGCAATTAATTAGAAAAGGACAGAAAATGTATTTTTCGCTAAAACACTGTTACACTACTATTTTAATATCAAATTGTTAGCCAGAAATTAAAGAGCGACATTTAAAATATAATTAAACCGTTCAATTTTATAATTAATGTATAATAACGAAATTATATGAAAATTTAGATATTCTGACGTCACAGAAATTCCAGGAATTCGGCGAACTTGCGAGTATAAAAGGGCGAGCGAAACCCGTCTAAAAGCAGAACAGTTTTCGCAGTCGAGTACGATAGAAGCATTATTGATAAGAATAAGAACTCAGAACAATTTCCGCTGTTAAGAGCCGCAGCGAATCTTGATACTTGATTGGTCAAGCGAGTATACGCCATTTGGATACTTGGTCGTGGGTCGTTTTAGTAGCTGGCTAACGCAGAGCTCCCCATTCAAACGATCTCGTATCTGAAACTCCGTCAGGAGAGAGCTATACCTAGCACCAAGAAAGGCTAAGATATCGAAACGATAGCTCTCAGCTACTCATAGTTGATTTTTGGTCGAATTGTTAACGCGCCATCAGATTCTCGGAGCTCGCTCTGGGTAGTTTAGTAGCCAGCGAATAGCAGGCTCCCCATTTGAGCGGCTTGGTCTCTGAAACCCGTGTCTTTTGGGTGGCAGTTCAGCAATTACGATTTTACAATTAGAGTCAATTGATTTGCTACCCTGTCGAACTTATATTGTTCACCTGATTCTGGTATCGTTGGGTCGTTTTAGTAGCTGGCTAACGCAGAGCTCCCCAATTAAGCGATCTGGTTTCGGATGTCAGTATTCGTTTTCGCTAAAAGGGTCATGAACCATTTAGTTGTCGAGTCAAATCATAAGAGTAATTGTTCCGAAGAGTAGTTCTCAGATTCAGATAAATTTTGGTTATTTGAATTAATAAAAGAATACTGTTCTCACTTAGCGTCATTTCCGTAATCGATTACACCGCGTTAGATAGTAGATAAATCTGTCTAATTTTTGCGAAAGCGTATTTAGGTGCGTTTAGAGAATCTCACTTAGGTCGAATTCCTCGCAGCGGTAGATTATAAAGCGCTAGTATTAATTAATTTCGTCAAAGAACATTTATACAAATCAATCGTACAAATTGAGATAAACTTTGTCACTGCGATACCTTCGAACACGAGAATCGAATACGTATAAAAGCGAAGTTAACTTTAGCAGAGATCAGAATTAGATACGGTCCAACATAAAGTACTGACCAGCGAGTCTCGTATTACATACTGTTTAATTTATCAATTTCTATTATTTCTATTATTACTATTATTTCAAGATCTATTTAGTTCTTTATACTAATCAATCATTTATAATTTATATGCTTTCTTTATTTTGTTGTTATTGTTGTTTGTTAGTTTCATTTCTTATCGTTTATTGAATAAATCTAATTGTTGAAAGATTTTGACCTATGGATTTCAATCCTTAACCGCACACCACACGAATCCCACAATCTATATTCGCGAAATCGAGTCGTTTAGAGGCAAAAGCCGCTTTTTACCTTTTAGCGCTTGTAACTAACTAAACTTAGGTTCTAGGAACGTTACACGTACACCAAACGTTATAGTACAATTACAACAGATATTGTTCTCGTTCTTCGACAATTTACAGTCGCTTTTTAATGATCTATGCTTTCCCATTAAGTCTGATTACACGAAATTCATTGTAATTTCCAAATGAACTACATTACTAATACGTAACTGGTATGCAATTTGTTGACGATCGAACTCATTATGTGTTCCGGCAGTTCGTTTGTCGATCAATTTCCTAGCAGCGTCACAAGGGAGAGTTGAAAACTAATGCTTTAACCTGCGTAACATCAATTGCAACGGAAATAAATGAATGACATCAATCGAGAAATATAGAGTAATGTGTATTTTAATCACATCGATCACTTTTTAATTTCCATCTATTAATATGAATTTTTTTTTTCTCTACTTGATCAATTCCTGTATTTCGGTATCTGATTCATATAAGTACGCTGTCATCCACATATGTTTGGACACCTTTATATTATCGGTGTTGGAACTCAATCTTAATATTCTAAGACCGTATTTATTTTATTTAAAATTTTCTTGAAAATGACCGTCACCGTTGCAGCGGTTTATTGTGGGCCAATTTGTAGCTTCGAAATTTTTATGTCTTTATATTTTTATTAAGGTCCAACATGATTTATTTTTTATGACTGTTCAACCGTTAGGTGACGAGCGACGGTGTAGTCGATTTTCTTCAGGTCAACTTTGACCTGAACTCGAACATGTTGTTAGGGCGGTTCTTGCCCCTTCTCGGAATATTTTTTCAACCAATCTAATGGTTAATTTTGTCAAGTCGCTCGTCTACCCCCAAACACATGCCAATCCCACTCCGCATCTTTAGTCTTCGTGGAAAAATATTCATGTGAGACAAATTATTCTTTCGCCAGCTCTTAACGAGTAAACACCCCTAAAAGTCCGTTACCACCTCGGGAATTTTTTCTAAGTACAAATAAAAGTTTAACTTATACCTCTTACAAACGTTGTTTTTGTTCATACTATCGGAGTAGTGGTCATTGACACAATACCTAAACAGTTGCGTATGCATTAAGTTGACGCGCAACACAACATTTTCTTTGGTCCTTCGAGTTCGGATACCAGTGACAAAATACATCCATTTTCTAAAAAACAACTGGTAAAGAGGGTTCAACTTGCAAGGAAGAGGATTCTTGCAATAATCAATATCAACTTCATTCCTGGGCATTCATCTATACTTCGTCGGAACGGACAACCAGCAACAGCCTGTGAGGGAGAAGATTTTTACAACGTTGGACATTTCATCCGGTTTGAATCATCAAAGCGGACATCAAAGTTTAGTCCACGTATAGCTGACCAACGCCTGGATCAGCGACTCAACATCATCTTCTTTCCGGACATCGAGCTGCTGCTGATCCTGAATTCTGTGGGTCATCATCAATTTTGTCATCGGCGCTACATTCCGAAGGCAAATCAACAATCTAACAGGGCTGGCTGACAAATCATCTGGGTAAGCTCTTGAATCGCCTACTTTTCACATTCCTTCTTTAACAACATTTCCTACACGTATATCATTCAATTATGGCCGAACAAATAAAAAATCTTAAAAGGCAATGCGCTTCAATTAAGGCTCAAACTACGCGCATTAAAAATTCTCTGAACGAAGAGTTAGATTCAGCCGCGTTGAACGTGCGAAAAACAAAATTAGAAGAATTGTACAACGCGTTTCAAGAAACGCAATTTAAGTTAGAATCGGTTGATGAATCAGGTAATTACGAGTCAAATTTAGTAGAATTCGAGGTTTCATATTATACGTGCGCGGAAACAATTGAGCGATTATTAAATAAAACTGCTAGGTGCGTAAGTGCAAATTCTAACAAAGTTCAAACAAACACAAATATTACATTACCGCGTATAGAGTTACCGATTTTTAATGGTAGTCTTCTTGAATGGCAAAGCTTCTATGATTCCTTTAAATCTATGGTTCATGAAAATGAGGAAATCTTAGGTGTACAAAAGTTTCATTACCTGAAGCGGTCATTACGCGGAGAAGTATCTAGCGTCATCGACACTCTAAACGCGTCGCATGAGAATTACCTGGTCGCTTGGGAGTTGTTAGTTAAAAGATGCAATCAACCGCGCAAAATCATACAAATGCATTTAAAATCTTTATTTGAATTATCGGCTATGTCAAAAGAATGTCCTGTGGCACTACGATCATTGATCACGGCCACGGAAAAGCATACAAATGCGTTAAAGGCGTTAAAGGTCCCAGTAGAGTCGTGGAATGAAATTTTAATATATGTAGTTTCAACTAAATTAGATAAAGTCACGCGTCGTCATTGGGATCGTAGTCTCGATGATGATACTATGCCAACTTTGAAGGAATTTTTAGAATTTTTATCAAAATTTGCTCGCGATGATGCAATAGTCGATTCAAGCACACGCGAGATCTCAAAACCACAAATTACGTCCTTCAATCGTCAGTTTCCTAAACGTGTTGAAAAGCGTCAAACATACGTTTCGACACAATCGAAAATTATATGCGCACTTTGCAAAAAGGATCACTATATTCAAACATGTGATCAATTTTTAAAACTTTCCGTTGAAGATAGGATTCAAGCTGTTCTAGCAGCTAAGTTGTGTATCAATTGTTTACGGCCTGGTCACGCATATAATAATTGCTTTTTTAGTAAATGCAAGAAGTGTCATGGCAAACATAACACTTTGTTGCATCGTGATCTAGTGTCAAACAAAGAGTCTGTAACAATAGATTCGTCCTCGTCAACAGTAGTACCGTCAACATCAAAATCGCCAGAATCTACACCGGTATCACTGTCCGCACGCGTGCCATCCGAGGTCTTATTATCAACTGCACTGATTTTAATTCGCGATTATCAAGGAAAATATCAACAGTGCAGGGTTTTGCTTGATTCTGCATCACAGATTAATCTCATAACCGAAGAGCTCGCATCTCGATTAAATTTACAAAAAACCAAAGTAGATATTCCATTGTCCGGCGTTGACAATATATCAACCCGAATAAAATATTGCATAAGGAGCAATATTCGATCAAAAAATTCCAACTATAGTTCTAATTTATTTTTTTATACTATTCCACAAATTTCTTCATGTTTGCCATCTCAACGAATTGATCATTCACATTTTGAAATACCTCGCAATATTCCGTTAGCTGATCCAAATTATCAAATTCCGGCTAAAATCGACGTTCTGTTAGGAGCAGAGGTGTTTTACAAGCTATTATGCGTAGGTCAAATTCATTTGGCATCTTCCTCATTAACATTACAAAAAACTGTACTAGGTTGGATCATTTCAGGTTCGATTAAGTCAGTCCCAGTAAGAAATGCAAAATGTCTAGTTTCCACTCTTTCGATAGATGAGCAATTATCAAAATTTTGGGAAATCGAAGAATGTTCGGTTAGCAAACATATGTCAAAAGAAGAACAACTTTGTGAGGCTCATTTCAATGAGAATGTACAACGTGATGCATCAGGACGATATATAGTTAGGCTACCATTTAATGACAAAATATCCGAATTAGGAGACTCTTATAGCGTAGCGTTAAAACGACTTTATGCTCTAGAAAATCGATTAGATAAAGATGCCACGTTAAAGTCAGAATACGCGAAATTTTTAGATGAATATCAAACGTTAAATCATATGACTGATATTTCCGAAACAAATTGTATTAATCAGGGATATTATTTGCCTCACCATGCGGTGTTAAAACAATGTAGTGTTACAACAAAATTAAGAGTCGTCTTCGACGCCTCCGCGAAAACGAGTAACGGTTTATCACTCAACGATACGTTATTAGTAGGACCTACAATACAAGATGATATTTTTACATTAATAGTCCGTTTTCGCTCATACAATTATGTACTCACCGCAGATGTTGAAAAAATGTATCGACAAGTTCGAGTACATCAAAATGATGCATTGTATCAAAAGATTCTTTGGCGTAAATCTCGCGAACAACCAATTAGGGTATTCAGATTAGACACCGTAACATATGGTACTGCTTCCGCTCCATTTCTCGCTATTCGGTCGTTACAACAATTAGCTAGAGATGAAGGTGAACAATTTCCGTTAGCTTCAGAAGCGCTATTAAACGATTTTTATGTAGACGATCTTCTTACGGGAGCACAAACATTTGACGAAACGATTCAACTTCGTGATCAATTAATTAAGCTTACGGGTTTAGGCAATTTTCATTTACGTCAGTGGTCTTCAAATGATCCTAAATTATTAGAGGATTTGTCGAATCAATCTTCCGAGAAATCGCATGTGTTAGATCCAAATACAGTGGTGAAAACGCTGGGAATTTATTGGAATTCTTGCAATGATACAATTACGTATAGCGTAAATACAATCAATACACAGTCCCGCGTTACTAAAAGATTCATTTTATCTAAAATTGCACAATTATTCGATCCCCTAGGTTTATTGGGTCCTGTAATTTCAATGGCCAAAATTATTATGCAGGATCTTTGGAAGGCTCGTATAACGTGGGATGAGTCAGTGCCGCAGACTATTTTTCTTAAATGGAATGAATTTCAAAATCAATTGCCTCTGCTAACACAATTCATAGTACCGCGAAATATAAATTCTTTTAATGCTCAAGATATTCAACTCCACGGGTTTTGTGATGCAAGTGAGAGAGCATATGGCGCTTGTATTTATGTTCGTTCTTGTAATCCGTCTGGAGAAGTTCAAATTCGTTTAGTAGTTTCAAAATCGCGAGTCGCACCTGTAAAATCTGTATCAGTTCCACGGTTAGAGCTGTGTGCAGCGGTGTTATTATCAAAATTGTACCACAAGGTTAGAGAGTCAATACGACTCAATTTTACAAAAATTAGATTATGGACTGATTCAACAATCGCGTTATGTTGGATAAATACGTCACCTCATTTGCTCAAGACTTTTGTTGCCAATCGTGTATCTATAATTCAGTCTTATTCGCAACCTCAAGAGTGGTTTCATGTAAATTCTTTAGAGAATCCTGCCGATGCCATATCACGAGGTCAATTACCTTCAGAATTTTTGCAAAATCAATTGTGGTTAAACGGGCCAGTATGGCTTTCTCAAACTGAAAACACATGGCCTCTTGTAGAACATCATTCGATTGACACTCCCGAGTTACGCAAAGTTGTTGTTCTCAAAACTACATGTGATGATACTATATTCGAACGTTTTTCATCATGGAACAGACTAATACGGGTCATAGCGTATTGTATTCGGTTTTGCAAAGTCATTTCAAAGAGGCATCATCAAAAGGATTTTTTAACTACGGCTGAATTAAATAAGGCACGTAATTCTATTATTAGCTGTATTCAAAGTCAGCATTTCAATAAAGAATTAGAAAATTTAAATTCAAATAAGCCTCTTGACAAAAAGAGCCGGGTTCTATGTTTAAATCCTTTTATCGATTCTACCGGTCTCTTAAGAGTAGGTGGCAGGTTGAAACACGCAAATTTAGATTTTAATCAAAAACATCCCATTCTTTTACCTCGTGCTCATCACGTTACTAAGTTAATCATACAATATTATCATATCCGAACGTTTCACGGCGGTGTTCAAGTTACATTAAACGCAATTAGACAAAATTATTGGCCTGTCGATGGTAAAAATACTACTCGGAATCTAATCCGAAAATGCGTTACCTGCGTTCGTGCGCGCCCTTCAGGCATAAGTTATATTATGGGTAATTTACCAGAAAATAGAGTCGTAGAGTCTAGGCCATTCAAGATTGTCGGGATTGATTTTTGTGGACCTTTATTTATAAAGGAACGGAAGTTTCGAAATCGTAACAAAATAAAGGTGTATGTTGCTGTGTTTGTGTGCTTTGTTACAAAGGCTGCACATTTAGAACTTGTTAGTGATTTAACATCAGAAGCATTCATAGCAAGCCTGAAGCGATTTTTTGCACGTCGAGGTAAATCTCGACATATTTACTCTGACAATGCAACCAACTTCGCCGGTGCAAAAAACGAATTGTACGAAATTCAAAAATTTTTAAGTTCGACGAGTGAGAACGAAAAAATCATAAATCACTTAGAGTCTGAGGGCATTTCGTGGCATTTTTCTCCTCCACGATCACCACATTTTGGTGGTCTGTGGGAGGCTTTAGTTAAATCTTTTAAACATCATTTGATTCGAACAGTCGGCAATCAGTTGTTTACATATGAGCAACTAAACACGTACATAATTGAAATAGAAGCCATTCTAAATTCACGTCCTCTGACTCCAATTTCCTCTGATCCCAATGATACCATCGCCCTTACTCCTGCACACTTTCTAATAGGCGATTCTTTAATGAGCGTGCCAGAGGTTGATTTTCAGTTAATCCCTAGCAATAGATTGTCTGTTTGGCAACATATTCAAAAGGTCAAACAGCATTTTTGGACCCGCTGGCACAAGGAGTACATCAACCAATTAAATACACGCAGCAAGTGGAGGATACAAGGGGAACAACCAAAGGTTGGAGATCTAGTAATCATCAAGGAAGACAATGCGCCATCAATGAAATGGCCACTGGGACGAATTTTACATGTACATCCAGGTGACGATGGCATTGTTAGGGTTGTCACCGTGAAGACTGGAAGTGGTATTTATAAACGAAGCACCACACGTTTGTGTCCTTTGCCTGTGATGAACTAAAAACTGTTTTGCTTTCTTATCATTATTGTTCAGTTTGCAATCTTACTAATCAAATTATATCTAAGACTAATAGTACGTGTATATTAAGTATGATACTTGTACCAATATTTTTCTTTCATTCGTTTCATATACGTATTTGTTTGTCACGCGAGAGTTTCTATTTTTTCTTGTTTCGCATTAGAATTAAGCAAATCTCATGTAACCATTTTCTTTTTTTTCATATCTTGTTAGATTTGAATTTGTAATCAATGTATGTTTATTCTGTGCGTGACGTTATGTATAAGATCTTGCGTATATTCATATTATTTATCTCAAGTCGATGTATACTTATGAAAGAGTATTTTTATTTTTTTTTGTTGAACGTGACCGTTCAAGGGGGGCGGCATGTTGGGACTCAATCTTAATATTCTAAGACCGTATTTATTTTATTTAAAATTTTCTTGAAAATGACCGTCACCGTTGCAGCGGTTTATTGTGGGCCAATTTGTAGCTTCGAAATTTTTATGTCTTTATATTTTTATTAAGGTCCAACATGATTTATTTTTTATGACTGTTCAACCGTTAGGTGACGAGCGACGGTGTAGTCGATTTTCTTCAGGTCAACTTTGACCTGAACTCGAACATGTTGTTAGGGCGGTTCTTGCCCCTTCTCGGAATATTTTTTCAACCAATCTAATGGTTAATTTTGTCAAGTCGCTCGTCTACCCCCAAACACATGCCAATCCCACTCCGCATCTTTAGTCTTCGTGGAAAAATATTCATGTGAGACAAATTATTCTTTCGCCAGCTCTTAACGAGTAAACACCCCTAAAAGTCCGTTACCACCTCGGGAATTTTTTCTAAGTACAAATAAAAGTTTAACTTATACCTCTTACAAACGTTGTTTTTGTTCATACTATCGGAGTAGTGGTCATTGACACAATACCTAAACAGTTGCGTATGCATTAAGTTGACGCGCAACACAACAATCGGAATAATGTCAAATATATTTCACATCAAATTTTTTTATGTGACAGTTCCAATTGTTTTTATGTTATACATAAAACAAATAAAGAAGGAAACATATGTCATGTACTAATATGAATAGAAGAACCATAACCAAAGATGGACGAAAAGAAAGAACTGCTCAAAATACAACAAAAGTTTAAGTTATTTAAGGAAACATTTAGGAAGATATGTCAAACAGTTGCTATGTTACCTTTAACAGTTAGCGCAGCAAAAAATCTAATAATTTTCACCTATTTGTTGATGAGACTTTTATTACGTACTTCGTATCAATTATTCTAATGTTAATAATATGGCGGTTTCACTCCTACACTCATCACCACTAGACGGCGCATAGAATCGAGACCTAGACTTTCTCGTTAGTACTCGAAGAGCCTTCCTATTCATATTATATAGTTCCCGTCCATCCCTTCCTTACGTCCCCACGTCAAAGGCAAGGGCCTACTAGAACGCCTTACTGATGAGTCCCCTAGCAGGTTCCGGACGAAACGTTTTCTCCCTCTCCATTACTTTTCCTAGCTCTCCACTATAGCTAGCCAAACCGCCAAAATAATATTAACACAATACAAGATTAGACTTGTGTGTAAAATACTTTTGTAAAAAAGTAAGGTAAATTATTAATATAAATAACTTATTTATTTAAAGTACTGTTTTTACAATTTAAAATGTACCATAATCGTATGAAATATCACATTTTCTGTTAAAAAATTTGGTATTAACCCTAGTGAACACTTGTGAGCGACAACAAGTAGGAAATAAAGAAAATATAATTCAATTAAAATATAAATTCAAAATACCTATTAGAAGTCACAATTTGAACTGAAAGTTCCATTGCATTAATAATGATTGAAAAATTAGTTTATCGAATGTAATGACCTGCTTTAAGATGTTTAAATGAGAAGGTAACCAATAAAACACGAACGCGGGATCAAAACGCCAAACTTATACATAACAATCAGCGAAACTGCAATTAAGAATATTAATGAATTGTGGTGATATAGCGAAGAAAGTAGTTCATCATGGTTATCAAAAGAAGAGTTTCCGATTTTTACTACAGTTCTTCCTTTTATACACTCTGGTGCATAACTATAGCACCACCTACATTTTTAGTAGATTCTGATTTTGGAATAACAATACATAAAAATCATCCATATGAAATCGAAGAGTATAGTGAACAATAAACTACAGTAAAAATTTGTTGATGTTACTTTATTGTATAAAAAAATATAATATGAAAATTGATTATTCATCGTTGCATAACTACAGCACCATATGAATGAATATCAAATATACAGGGTGTCCCGCAATTAGTGTAGGACCCGAAAAGGGGTGGTAGGTGGGGCGATTCTGAACAACTTTTTCCTTTGCCAAAATATTGGTTGAGGCTCCATTTTCGAGTTATTAGCAAAAAACACTGACCAATGAGAGCGCGCATAGACCGGGTGCGCGAAAGCGTGAGCAAAAGCTTCGAAATATGACGGCCGATCGTCGTCGTGAACAAATGTATCGATACTGTCGGTATAACGTCGGTATAACGTCGGAATAACGTCGGTATAATAGAAAGCTGTTACATGAAAGTTACATTAAATAATGAATAAAAAAATCTGGATTATTGTTGAATTATCATTTATTCATGAATAAGAAATAACAAAATTAGTCTCTACTCACGTAATCAAAGTAAATCGAATTTATTCGATACGCTTATTCGTTATGGCAAAGAAATAATGGATAAAATATGGAAAATTATTTTCGTTCGATATTGTGATGATGAAAAAGAACAAATTCTCATTTTTAAAAAATTAAATAACTTTTCTATTCAACAAATAAAAATTTGAATTGAATAATTAATAAATTTAAATGTAACTCACCCATTGAACCGCAAATAATCACGATGAAAATGCATCTCTGTCACTGGGCCAATCCACCGATCCCTACTGTTCTCATAAATAATAGAAACTCTGAAAAAACTCTCAAGAAACTTCACTGTCACCTATCACTGTCACCCTTCATTATTAGTTTTCATTATCACTTTTTTCTGTCATTTTTCACTAATTTTCACTAATTTTCACTGTGAGTTCAACACATAAATATGACGAATGAAAACACATAAACAAATATTCATAAATAATTTAAACTATATTATCTTGAAAGCAAGAAAACAGAATTTTTTATTAAAAAACAACGATACATTTTATTTCAACACGTATATTTCGGCAATAAACGATGACTGTCGATCGACGCCGCAGTCGTTCAACAGATCATCGTTGCATAGCAACCGTTCGCGACGTATGCCTCACGATCGAGAACGAAACCGCGATCCGTGGCCATTCTAACAATGTCTTCTAATAAAATACAATATAATATCGATTCCTCAATTCGGATACCTTATAATGAGAATATAGCGTATCGTTAAACATACATATCTATGAATAATCGTTCACGCGTTTTTATTCGGTCCGTTTATCGGTTGTGCTTATGTTGTACAATTATTAGAAAGAGACAGTGAAATAAATTGAGAGTTCATTGACCCTGCCAGGATATCAGCTGTTGATGCTCTGATCGGTGGATCTACCCGGTGACACAAATATTTTTTATCGAAGCTAGTTTTTTCATGAATCAATGGGTAAGTTTTATTTAAGTTGTTTCCGTATTTTTAAAATTATACGTACGCAGCAATTGATTCATTTCACTTCAATGAGGTACTGCATTAGATATTTTATTCCAATTTTATCCCATTTCGTAGGGAAGGTACTCATTCGTTTTGAAACGTGAATTTATTCATTTGCTTCATTAGAATAATCGACAGAATGAATTTTCGTGAATTTATTCTTTTTCCTTTTTGAAGGTTTAAAATAAATACAAGATACTTGGTCTGGGTAAACAACAACTAATTGGTTTATCTCCCATTCACGAATTACGATGAACTTAATATTATTCTTAACTTCTTAATTCATTATTCAATTTAACTTTCACCTAATAGCTTCCTGTTATACCGACCATATACCGACGTTATACCGACGTTATACCGACGGTATCAATACGTTTGTTCACGACGACGATCGGCCGTCATATTCGAAGCTGTCGCTCACGCTTTCGCGCGCCCAGTCTATGCACGCTCTCATTGGTCAGTGTTTTTTGCTAATAACTCGAAAATGGAGCCTCAACCAATATTTTGGCAAAGGAAAAAGTTGTTCAGAATCGCCCCACCTACCACCCCTTTTCGGGTCCTACACTAATTGCGGGACACCCTGTATATACATAAATATGATTTTAATCATTTGCAGGGCCTTCTTGTTTTGTTATAAGTTAGAAAATTCTATCTGGTATGCTCTCGATGAGTTTATGAAAAACTCATTGGCCAATTTCACTACATGCTCTTAGTATTTTAGTTCTACAATATTTTCATACTGCCGATTTTCGGCATACACTTTTTGGACAATAATGGCCCAAATATTGTCTATCGGATTTTCATCTGGCGAATAAGCTGACCATTCAATAATATTAATTTTGTTTTTTCCAACCATGTTACTGTTTTCCGGCTGCTGTGTACAGCCATGTAGTCCTGTTGAAAGGTCCAATTAATTGTATCATGTTTGTTTATAAAAAGTAACAAGTTGTTGCCTAAAATTGTGATGTACTCATCACTATCCATCATTTTCGATGGACAAGCCAATTACAGTATGCCATCAAAGCAAAAGACACCCCAAACCATAACACTTCCTCCGCCAAAACTTCTTTTTGAAAAATATTGTGGTTGTTTTCGGAGATCTAGCCAATATGAATTATAGCCGTCTGGACCATTAAAATTAAACTTTTTTTCATCCGAAAATATAACCTGATTATCAATGATAGAAGTTGAAGTAAATTGATGTAAAAATATTTTGACATCTAAAGTTAACTTGCGCTTTTCCAGTCTCGGTGCATATTCGCTCGAGCGAATTCAAGCCTCGCAACATTATACCATGGTAGAAGTTTTGGTGTCGATTTTAATTTCTGCCTCACGATGTTGGGATTATTGTTCAAAACTCGACGTACTATCCACCGTGAAATATTTAAGTAGAATTCATTTTTAATTTGGTTACAACTTTTCAGGCTGTTACTGGCTGTTTTTACAATTGTCTGTTCGGTACGGGGACTCAATTTTTTCTTTGGACCACCCTTTTTATTATTGCCATAATTAACAGGATCATTTAAAAAATTCAAAATGATTTTATGTGAGCGCCCTATCCTAGAGGCAATGTCCCAAACACGTTATCCTCCTTACACGCCAAAATTTTATCCTTCTCCTCTTCGGTCAAATATCTACCACATGGCATTGTTTAATAAAGAGTTCTGCGAAATTTTAATTTGTATTTTAATAAAAACTGTAATTATTTAACTTCAGTGAGTTTGTTGTTGAACTGGATGGAGAGAAGTTAACTTGATAACATTGATGCTATAGTTACGCAATTAGCGAAAATCACATTTTCAATTATACCATTTCTAATAGAAGAGCAACTTCAATGAGACTTTATGTAAAATTTATAGAATTTACAGAACAACTAAAAAAATAGATCATATACATATTAATGTACACATAATATGTGAAATAGATGTATGAAAATACATAAGTTACAACGATACATGCAGTGTTCAATAAAAATTCATAATTTTCGGATGTATCATTTAATTGATATCAAACCGCATACCAAATCCCTCATTTTGGATATACTATACAATTATGTCTTAAAATATTCTTTTCGTTAGAAAAAAGATCACCTTGAAATCTCGAAAACGCCTTCAACTAATTAAGGTTTATGTTTAGCGTAGAGTAGAGTTAAATTCTACTCGAAACATAATTTTAATAACAAATAATTTAAAACAATAATTACCCCATAAATGACTATAAAAATAATAAGGCAATCTAAGCATTATGTCAGATGATAATTATAATATTATATGCAAAAATTAATTCAAAATGCATGTTTTCCTTGTTTAAAAATCCTGATTGCATAATTCGTGACCGATTGAACAAAGGTTCTAGTGATCACAATAATTTCTTTTAGATTTAGGCAATATAAAGTAGTAACTAAGTACGTTCGTCTAAATGAGTAAACTTTCTACTTTCAGATAAATCAATAATAATCTATATTTGTGAAAGAAAGAGTTTTAAATTAATTAAACTCTGAAAATGTGTACATCGCCCAGTAATTATATAATACAATATTCGTGACATAAGCTAATTTGTAATTACTAGCTAATGATATTAAATATGTATTAATTTAATCATTTTCATCATTTATTAAAAAAAAAGTCGAAATGCTAATATTTTGTGCAATGATATTTTATTTATAAACTCATGTCCACAAAATTCATTAAAGTGATTTTAAAGACTTTTATTGTCGCACCAATACTTTTCTGTATCGTTTTTTTCTTTTTGTTCGATCTTTAGCAGAATTTATGTCACTTTGTAAGTCTACTAGAAAAGTAAGGATATTAGAAAACTTTTAGTTACGTTGATATTATAACCAGTTCAAAAATAAGCAGAACTATATTTTTCTATATTTATTATTAACCTAAATGTATGAAATACGAAAAATTACTTGCTCTAATACAACAAATATTAATAAAATGAATAATAATAAATACAATAATACATTGAATATTAATAATAATCCACTAAAGCGATACAGTTTAATGACTAGTAAAAATCATGTTATCGCGAACTAATGAAAAAGCACAATGTGTAATTTTAATACTGAAACAAAATAAATAAGAAATAAGATTAACTTGAATTGTCTATTATAATAATAAATTAAACATATAATAAATCTATTTTAAAGCAACTTCAGTATTTAGAAATTGTGTAAAATTAATTATTACAACTACAACTTTGACTCCCTCGATTACTGAAGTCATTATGAAACAAGTTTGAAGACGTTGAATGTAAAATTATTGTAGAATAACATATTTGCGTGGTACATGTATTGAATTATAGAAAGTAATTATATTTACGTAGAGCTAATACATTTCGCTATTACACATTGATTACTTTAAATGATTGAGATAAGCAGAACCGTTTTTATGAATAAAATTTCCATTGAATTATTAATTACCGGGACTCGTTTGAACACTTACCTTATATGATTCAAAAAGCAAAAGGTTATCCACGAAGTTCAAACTTTTTATATCGTCTCTTGTACCATAGTTTAGAACTTAGCTGTCTGCATAAAAGTCACGTTTACCATATTTTGGGATGCTGAAAACCTTGTCTACACGGAATGTATGCTAAAAGGACTCCGCTACCAACCCGAAGTACTATTATCATACCAAGAGAAGTGATTTCAGTTCTACGCAATTCAACGCTGAATTAAGCGATTAATAACTAGTAAATTAATCAAATATACAGTAAAGGAAGAATAAATAGAAATAAAGCATTAGATAATTGTAAATAATTAATTAAAAATTGTTGTTCCATATAAACTATTTATTTTCACATTCTCAAAATATATGTTGTTAAAAAAGTCATTACTCCACCTTGTTAATTAATTACAAACATTGTGATTAATGCGTTTGTCAATGACAGTGAAATTACCTTACCAATTGTAACTTGATATTTCTAAAATTTATCCGAGGACATTTTTTTCTTGTGGCGATAGTTTTGGTAAGTAACAATTATTTTAAGTAGATGCCTTAAGCAGATTATCTTAGAGTGATTTTGTAATTTCAGTCTTATAATCTGAAATAAAATATTTCGCAATCATGAAACAATTACAAGTATGTATCAATTTGAGGCATTCCTCCGACATAATTCTTTTATTCCACTCTTCTAATGACATCGATTTCTTTGTCTTGAGATCGCTTTAGTACAGAATATAGTGAGATAGCTGCGCTTTAATACAGTAGCGAACGCAACTCTAGTGCGACAAAGCAACGATAATTGTAGCTTATTTGTTCCGCCATAAAATGTGGCTAGTCTGAAACAGGGTTTAATCCCTTTGGGACCTGTCGTATCGTTGCACTTCCACGACCATTTTCTGCCAAGCTAAGCACTTGTTATCCCAACTCATTACTATGTAACCAATCATTTTTTGACTTTAGCATAGTAAAAAGTATATAACTCGATACATTAATTATTACTTGTTATTATTGAGATAATTATGCAGAATAAAAAAATCACTTCCAATTTTTATGACATTGAAATATGGCATAATTTTGTATTTTTCATTTGACATGATTCCTCTGTGTTTTTTCAATAGACATGGCAATTGAACTCATTCAGATTTTTAGGTACTTGCAAAAAAGTTACTTCAAAAATACATAAACTATCGACTGCATTTTTCGTTGGATAAAGTGTAAGATGTCTTAGCCGTTTATTTTGAAAGTGGGACAAGTCCAATTTTGGTTATTATTGTTATTATTGAGATATTTAAGAGTTTGCATTTCATTAAATTCAAAAATAATGGTAAATACAAACAGACAAATTTTTTATTTTGTGGTGTTAGATAACGAATATTTATTATTGAACGGTGTTTAAAGTCCGGACTAAAAAAATAAATGTTTTATTACACGTAAATAGCTTTCAAAATTTTTCTTTTCTGAGCATTTATTAAAAACTAATCTTACAAGCCGGTAATAGAAATCAGCAATGATACTTACAAGATAAACCTACAGCACATCCTCACTCATACTCATTGTCAGAATACCTATACCATCAATATTATACAAACTTTACACCACTTTCAAAATAACCATTTCTCCAACACAGTTATCACCCAAAGTTTCATCATCTAACTGTTAGAGAGTTTGAATTATTTTGATTATAGATTACTTACAGATAAAAATATCATTATCTTCATTTTTTTTAATGGATTACCACATTTTCAAAATAAACGACTTATATAATGTATTATTTACATTTTATGCTGAGATTATCGAATGAATTTTGATAGTAAATATTGCATAAATAACATAAGAATTGTATGTAGATACAGGGTGTCCTGTAACTGGTGGTACTACCGGAAAGGGGGTAATTCGACATAAAAAAATAAATCGAAAATGTAGAATAAAATATTTTCATATGAAGTTTGGTTTCGAGAAAAATAGATTTGAAAATTTGTTGCGTACGCGTGCACTTTGTTTATATTCGGCTTGACGGACTTCGTTATAAGCTATTTTTATTCCCTTCTACAAGCATATAAAATGTTCGTAACTTTAGTTCTTGTGATTCCAATACTGATTTACTGTATTTAAAAATACTAGAGATTATATAAAATACTTATTTCATAGAAAAAACATACGAAAAATCGTCGAGTAAATTACTTTAATTCGCAAGACAGTGAAAAAATCGGTTTCCGATTTTTTAACTAAAACGCATTTATCCTGAAAATCTGAAATAAATATACAACAATAGTATTAATAATACCTATTTATTGAAGAAATATGAACATATATTCACACCTCCTTCAATCCAAAATCAACATTTTTAGGTAGCTTCTTACGTTTTTCATTTTTCATAGTTTGAACTTTCAACTTAAAAATCTAAACAACTTCTATAATATGTCTTTGACTTTTAATAATGTTTTTCATGCACTAACCTGAAAAAGTCTTTAAAAAATGTAATTTTTCGTTTTCTGCGCTTTAATACCTTCTCACAAGGAAAGGCACGCAAGTGTCCCCCTCCGATTTTGATGAAACTTCGTAGGTTTGTTAAGCAGGCAAAAATAAGGGACACGTATTTTTTTTTATCGGCTGAGACGCGGGTTTAAGGGGTGAAACGAGCCCTTAAAGTTTCGACCCCTTTTGGCTATCTCGAAAACCATACGAGATACATTAAAACTTCTAATAGAAAAGTTGTATGGTTTCTTGCGTATAATAACAGGATGTTAACAAATTTTGCAAAATACAATTTGTTTATAACAAAAAAATTTTTTATAACCCTATTTTACAAATTATTCAAATTTGTATAATGACAAAAAGTGTAGAGAATTTTATTACAAATCCATTGGTACATATATATACAATATTGCCTCCTACAATTCCTCAGATTTTTATCATAAAGGTTCGCGCGCGCGCCCGCTGACGCTCCACACTATACTAAATCGGATGAAGTCGGACGATATTACACTGTCAGTCAACATTATTTATAAGCATAAATGAGAAATAATTACATTTGTGTTATAATTAATATTTATCGTTAAAGTACATAGATATTCTATATGTTAATTTTATTAGAAATGATTCAAACGGTTTTCGATGCACCATGCACATGAAATAATTGCTGCGTCACTACATATGTGGTATAGTGGTTCATTATGTGACGTTTAGCAAAATACGGGATTTTAAAAACGAGGTCTTGACGATATGTATCTACTTTATACCATGGAGTATTTGAACCTCGATTACAGCAGACTATGTTCAAGGCGATGAATATTTTTGTTATGGCATCGACATCCGGAAAATTTACAAAAGAAAATTTTAAAACCTGGTTAACAGAAGTTTATTCTCCAAATACAAACAACAAAACAGCTCTATTATTAGATTCTTGGAGCGCGTATTGTTGTCGTAGGGTTGACGAAGCTATTCCGATAAATAAAGAAATAATGTTATTTATGATTCTAACTGGAACTACAAAATATTTACAACTATTATACGTGTACGGATTTCGCGTATGGAAAAATTTTGTTTGTCGCTTTTCGGACATAGTTGTTATATTGTAATATGACATTAATCTCCACACACGAGATAGCATTCTAAAACTACAATGACTTGTTCATAATCAGTTTTCTTCACCACGATTTGAAAATTTCATTTTATGATATAAAAGTGGATTCATATCGTCAAAACCACTTCATTTTCCAAATACAATAGAATTTTGCTATGCATCACATAATGAACCACTATGTCATATACATATGCCGTGACGTAACAATTATTACATATTATACTTAATGTCGGAAACCGTTGTGTTTGAAACATTTTTTCGAAGAATGCCATTATTGCCACGATTATGTTCCCTAACTTATTCAAACTATTCGTTACCTATAAAATTGACATATACGAGTACATAGAATACCTATGTACTTTAACAATAAATGTTTTGTAATACAAATTTAATACAATTAACAGTTATGTATAACGCAAATATAATTGTTTTTTATTTATGCTTAAAAATAACGTTGACTGGTAGTGTAATATCGTCCGATATGATCCGGTTTAGTATCATGCGGGCGCACGCGCGAACCTTTATGATAAAAATCTGAGGAATTGTAGGAGGCAATATCGTATGTATATATACCAATAGATTTGTAATAAAATTCTCTACACTTTTTGTCATTATACAAATTTGAATAATTTGTAAAATAGGGTTATGAAAAATTTTTTTGTTATAAACAAATTGTATTTTGCAAAATTTGTTAACATCCTGTTATTATACGCAAGAAACCATACAACTTTTCTATTAGAAGTTTTAATGTATCTCGTATGGTTTTCGAGATAGCCAAAAGGGGTCGAAACTTTAAGGGCCCGTTTCACCCCTTAAACCCGCGTCTCAGCCGATAAAAAAAAATACGTGTCCCTTATTTTTGCCTGCTTAACAAACCTACGAAGTTTCATCAAAATCAGAGGGGGACACTTGCGTGCCTTTCCTTGTCTGTCGAGATTCAAAGTTGAAACTTAGCAGAAACTATTTTTTCTTTACAAGCTATCGAATAATAGTTCACAATTCGGGTTTTAGTTTAACAACATTTTTCATCCCTTTATTCGGCGATGTTTTTTTATAATTTATATATTTCCGTAAATATCTAAAAATCTAGAGCAATCCGACTACTATGTGTATAATACCTTGGTAAGATATTTTAAGACCATCGAAGTCAGAGATGGCTGATTTATGCTATATATTTACCATTACCCATTTAACAAAAGAAAGAACGGAAAGAAGGGGACGTCGGCAGGATGATTTTACCCGGAATCTGCTAATAGACTTGTCAGTAATCAAGTTACTGATCAAATGTGGTCAAGTTTAAAATGTACTCAACATTTCGAGTTTATTCCAAGAAAAAAGTTTTATTTCACGATTCGAATTCTTATTATAGCAGGTGATTCTTTATTTGAGATAGTATCTTATGACGATCACTATCTATTTAAAGATTATTCAAACGATCAATTATTAAATCACTGAATGAGTACCGTATTTAAACTAAATAAGTGATGAACACGTTTATAAGACACTAGAGTTTGTCTGTATAGAAAATTGTTTCATCAACTTATCTTCGCGTGTACTGACTTACAAATCCTTCGTCTTAACAATTTTTATGATGTAGGATATACATACTATAAAACAAAATGGGAGAATAAATAAGATTGATGCAACAAATGCTCATTTTGTCAATCCTTAGAGTTCTCCTGTTAAATCGTAGCAATCTTGTTATACGTTATTTGTATTTTGCCATCATTTAATCTATTTAAAAAAAATAATTTTTAGAAAAAAAATACACCGACTTCGAAATGCACTAAAAAGTATAAAATAATTTCTATTTCATTCAATCATACAATTACGTAACAGATATGAATGAAACCTATTTACTCGTTAGGTATTATATTAAATACATTTCAACCTTTTCGGAGGCGGCGCAAAATTAAAAGATTATTTTGAATATGTTATTTAATTTTGCGCCGCCTCCGAAAAGGTTGAAATGTATTTAATATAATACCTAACGAGTAAATAGGTTTCATTCATATCTGTTACGTAATTGTATGATTGAATGAAATAGAAATTACTTCATTAGGAAATAGAAATTATTTTATACTTTTTAGTGCATTTCGAAGTCGGTGTATTTTTTTTCTAAAAATTATTTTATTTCACGCTTTTTATCAGCCGGCAAGATGTGTTTGTAGAAACAGTAGAAAATCGGCGACTGCATGTTGACTCATACACCATCAGAGACACGGAGGCATACGTAGTATTCAATATATCAGTAACAATAGTTTTTCGCTAATAACTCGAAAACTAAAGCTTCCCCTTAATTGTCGATAAGGAAAAAGTTGTTCAGAATCGTGTCCCTGATAACATATTAAAAGGACATGAAAATCGTCCAAAGTTGATTTCAAAATTTTTCAACAATTTTTCGCTAATATCTCGAAAACTAAACCTTCCCGCGAAATTTGTATATGAACAAAATTGTTCAGAATCATGTCCGTGATAAGATATTAAAAGCGCACTAAAATCGAGAAAAGTTTATTTCAAAAGTTGCCGGTTTTTTTGCAATAACAATACTTTGCAATTAAAAAATGAAAAATTTTTTGATAATGGTACCAATGGGGAGTCAGAACCTAACAGATGCAAAAGGTTTCGTTTCGATCGGTCCATCCAGCTAGGCGTAATCGGCGGGCACACATAGAAAAAAAAAAAAAAAAAAAAAATA
Organism: Megachile rotundata; assembly: GCF_050947335.1. Taxonomy (NCBI): domain Eukaryota; kingdom Metazoa; phylum Arthropoda; class Insecta; order Hymenoptera; family Megachilidae; genus Megachile; species Megachile rotundata. The sequence goes on from NC_134992.1 coordinate 2,401,799, forward strand.
TATATACTGATCGAATTGAGTAACCTCCTCCTTTTTCGAAGTCGGTTAAAAACCTGCGAACAATCGTGAGAAGAACGTAATGAGAAATCCTGTCATTCCATCTGTTAAAGATCATGCAATACATATCTAAATATCTTTATGACGAATTCCTGCCGATAATTATACTTCATTATAGTCAAATATGTGGTTCCAAGCTTCGCATCATTATATAAGGATTTTCCTCTAATTCCATATAAACAAAGTTATTATCTGCAGCAGCTGCATTTCCGCTGCATGGTAAGTCTTCAAAGATAAAATCCTTCTCTCAGAATCTTAAGAACCATCTTCGGCGATTCATATAAATTAGACACGAGCATCGGGTACTTAGGAAATCGAATCGGAGATATCATTGGCGCTGTAGAGGCTCGGCTGTGAATTCAAAATCAACCGTATGCATGATGATTTGTGGAACTGAGATGGGTTACTGCTCTTTCTTAAAAGAGAAAGAGTAGTATGGTATAGTACATCCTAACTTCCTGTGAAATCATTTTTTATATGGATACAGCGAAATATCTGCCAAATGCAATTGCACTTTATTCATTAACGCAACCCAATTTTTTGTTAAACCTATCGACCCCTCGTATTATACTGCATATAATAATACTAATCTAAGGTCATCAACATGTCGGTGCTTCACGAGATACTTGGCTTTTTATGTAACATAAACATTGCAGAAACGTTAGAATAATGTAAACTACTGTTCTTTATCAGTGTAAAGTAAAAATTCGTTTTTCCATATTTCAAGAAACAAGTGATCGTAACTTCATAAGGATAGTAAGTTGGTAAGGATAAAATATCACTCTACTGAGGTATTAATGTAAATGATAGGAAACATATATTAACAATTTCATAGGTCATGAGCAATGACGACTGTGTATACGAGACGGTGAAAAATCATATTATGAATATTATGAAAATCATAATAATGAAATAGTGAAAATCATAATGCAAGTCATCTGTTTTCTATTTCTATTTTTCTATTGAAAAGTTATAATAAAAGTATGGAATAATTTCGAACCAGTTTTGTCCGTGAATACAACCGAAGAAATGTAAACTTAATTACGTTGATACTAGAATGTTATTACATAAGTAAGAATGTAATATGTATTAATATTATGTTGATACCTAAGTACGTAACACAAGTGTTTTAACACTATGTTAATACGTAATTATGTAATGCATAGATATAACACTATGTTAATACATATGTTTGTTATGTATAGACATATAAATACATATTAACGCCATGTAGTAAAACCTGCATCGAAAAAATGTATTGCAACATCTGCATACATACATACATATGTAGTGATTTCTATATATGTATAGATCTTTTACAGATTCGTTTATGTTGAACTTTTAAAATAGTGGATGTGCATTTCATTTATCATAAAGCAAATAGTAACGTTAGAAAAGCGGAACGCCTGTATTGCGAAATTTTTCGGTATCGCACGCATCCAAGCCGCGGGATATTTAGTGAGACACATTTCTTTTGAGAAAAAACGGGAACACTAAGACGTAATTTTCGAACTTATGAAAGACCAAGATCAGTGAGAATCCTGATACCAGTTGTTAAAGATTAACTCTTCGAGGAAAGATTACAATATGTTGTATGGAGTAACAAATTGTATAAGACTAATTGTTGTTTCTTTATACATTTCAGACAGCATATAGATAAGTATTTTGCAGGAAGTGTTCAAATCAACTATTTTCTCAAATTGATGACCACAAACGTCATGCTATGTGTGAAACGTTTCTTTTTTTTTTTAGACTGTGAGCTTTCTAAAATCTCTAATTAATATGGAGTTATGATTAGTTTGGGAAAATCTTTTTCAACATTTCCAGTCACAAATAAAAGCAGTTAGTACGAAAATGGTTTACATGATTTATGACACATGCGTCAGTGAAGCCTTTTCGAGAAAGCAGTTCCCTTTTACTAATTAAGAACGGAACAATGCATCTATAGTCGATTGTACTTATAATCTCTTGAAGTGTAGAATACTAAATAAAGTAGAAAGCAGGTGAACGTTTCAAAAAAGAGAAATGAAAATGTGGCGTTGTAAAAAAGTAGATTGTGCGCTTAACTATGCATGTGATAAAATGACATACACAAGCAACAAAAAAGATTAATCGTCTACGTTATTTTTGAAAATATGAGAAAAGTTTGTGTATAAAGTTCATATAGTACATAGTACGGAGTGGGACATAACTTAGCACTCACAATTTTTCAATAAATGCTGGATCATCAGAAACTTTAAAGATAATTAAATAGTGAAAAAATATAAAATTATGAACGTCAAAGTTAAATTTTTGAGGACAAAAACTTTTGTTGTAATAAAAATATAGTTTGTGATGATATAAATCGACACTTGTTAATATAATTTTATAATATTTCTATATTAACGTTCTTAATGCTTACTAATTAGCATTAAAAATAATATACTTTGAGAAAGGATGAAAATTCAGTAGATGCATTCAGTTTAAAATTTCTGAAAATTCACTAGACAAAAAATACGTTCTTAAGAATAATATCCTTAAGATATTAATGTATTACAACGTTGAAAATAATAGCTGATTTTTAAATAATAAACAATAAAGTAAATACAGTGAGTAACCAAAAATAATAGTTAATTAGCATTTAAATTAACAAAGGACAAAAGTAATTACAACAAGCAAATAACAATAATAGTTGCTATTTAACGAAGAATTTATTAGAAATTTATTTATTAGAAATACTAAAAATTATTTTAATAACAATTCCATTCATATTTACTAACATTGGCCACCTTTTGTATAAAGAAAAGTAATGCTTTTAAAGAAAGTACTTGCAGTCTTGTTTATTTTCACTCATTTACCGAATGATTCAGCATTTGTTTAGATTCAATTAATGTTATTTAAATATTACACATAAACATTAAATTTACATTCAATTAAATTTAAATGTTGTTTAGATTAATTATCGTACAAGTTCTGTAGTGTAAATAATTTTCGAATGTAGGATAACTGAAATTGCGTTATAACATATTTTGCTTATGATAATATTTGATTTTCATTATAATAACCAGTACAATCAGTATATATTATTTCAGAAACATGTCAATAACATTATTTTTATTACTAATATCTTTGAATTGATGTTTTTATTTCAGAAATGATATTTTCTACAAAAATTTTTAATATTTTGAAAAAATTAATAATACTGAAAAAAATGAAATATCATTAAAGAAGGAAGGGAATTTTCATGAAATGCATAAAAATGAGTTTAAGGAAATCTTAATTTTATTATCGCATGTATATTATAAAATATTCTAACATTTGTTTCACTGTTATTTTTATAACTCCATTTAAAACGAAGATATTTAAGAAGGAAAGTAGAATGTTCTGAAATCGTTGATTTAGTTCAAACTTTGCATACTGGCAGATTACAGAAGCAGATATTTAATAGTTTTTATGCTCGTTTTATAGTCGTAGGATTCTCATTACCATAAATACAGTTTTAATTCCTAAAAATGTTAAACATCGTTATCGAATAGCAGTAAAATACCGGAATATTGTGACGTTGATCCAAGACTTAATTTAATTTTAAACGAAAATGTTTTTATCAAATAAATTCTATTTATTTACTTCTGGTATTATAATACCATTACTTATTATGATATTACTATTCTCCGTTTTACATGCAAAAATGTATATTGTAGGATGGATTGTTGCAAGGATAATCGCAAAGGAAAACTTCTCAAAGGATTCTGTGGAAAACACAAATAACAATGTTTATTCATATTTGGTTTTATACAACACAAACATATAATTCCAAAATCTGTCAATTATACAATTATACAGACGACCGGCGAATAATCCAGCCGTTCTCTCCATTCCGAGGGCGGCCAGGATAGAATTCCCGTACTCCCCTCATTAGTAGGCGACCGGCGCGGCGGCGAGGTCCAGCCGTTCTTTCCCGAAAATACGATAGACTGGGCGACCGGCGGCAAGTTCCAGCCGTTCTCTCCCGAAAATACGATCGACTGGGCGACCGGCGGCGAGTTCGAGCCGTTCTCTCCCGAAAGACTCTAAACTAGGCGACCGGCGGCGAGTTACAGCCGTTCTCTCCTATTAACGCGAACCAGAGAGTATTCTCCCGCTTGCTCGCCCTGGATGGCGACCGGCGGTAGGTTCCAGCCGTTCTCTCCATCCCAGGAGAAGAGCAGAAGATGCTCTCTGGATTCCCTCGAGCGTCCGGGTGGTTCCACCGTCCATTCCCTGGTAGGCGACCAGCGGTAAGATCGTGCTGTTCTCTTCATACCAGGGCGGCTAGTTAAGAGCTCCCGTAATCTCCCGTGACTCTAAAGGCCGACCGTGGCAATTACCTCGTTCTCTCCCAAAAGAGCTCAGCAGGAATCTGCCGCGATCGCGGCTCCGAAATCGATATTTATATTACCGCGTTGCTAGAGTCTGCGGATAGTCACCAACGTCATGTTGCTATGCTGGGCCTGCTCTCGTGGCTTCGCGAACGTTCGGTGCTTCCGCGATCGGTGAGCCACGCGCTCGTTTCGGAGTTCGCGAATGTTCGGCTCGTTTCTCGACGCGAGCTCGTTTCAGAGTTCGAACATGTTCGGCTCGATTCTCGACGCACGCTGTTCCGTTTCGCGAGCCGGTCTTCTCGATTGTTCCAGGCTGACGAGAAAGTTCGGTGTTGTTACAACTTTTAATTTAAAATTTAAATTTAAATTTAAGTGTAATTTCAATTTTAAACTTTAATTTTAAAATAAGTGAACATTATACGCCGGTAAATTTAGTGTTTGTCACTGTTGTTTTCTGCATAAATGCACTTGACATTTAAAAAATATCCCTTTTATCTAACTTTCCTATACATGAGCCCCATATTATGAAAGTTGCCTATGTTATATATTATTTATTCATTTGTATATATGAATATTTGAGGTTCAACGAATTGAAAGATATTTTTGTATTACACAATACTTTAGAGAATTTTTACTCTTGTAAGAATTTTATTAAAAATCAGGTATCGACATCTAAAAAGATTTTGTAAAACATCTTATGCGGAGCATTACTTAACACGTTATTGCCCGGTTACAAATTAATTTCTTTTTTTCATGCTAAAACGTTGTTATGCGATCACAATTTAACTCGTTAACATAACTCGTGTTTGAATTTGTATTAACCTTTTTAATTTTGAAGACCTGGTGTAATGTAGAAATTATATTGACTTCATTGTGTTCAATTATATTCATTTTATTATAAAGAAATTATTTTTCATTATATTTGGATTTTCGCAATAATTACAGTATGTGACGGATCGGTGGGAGGGACGAAAGGAAAAGTCCCTGAGGTGGAGGGCGGCCAGGGAAAGCGGTCCTCCACGTCCCGATACGCACACCCACGGACGATTTCTTTAAAGGGGCGCCAGTGCAATGCACGCGTCCGGGGGAATCGCCCTTCCGGCAGCTCTTCCGGGAGCGGTACTCACGGGGGGACAGAAAAGAAGTAGAGAATCCGCGAGTAGCTACGATAAATTTGGCTTTATTGTGGGCCGAAGCTAGCCCTTCGAGAACAACGAGAATGAGCCCTTCGTCGTACAATGTTCGGAAAAGGAACAGGGTCGCGTTCGCTAATTGCGGCGAGGATATCGCGACACGAGGGCTCACGGTACACGCAAGTGATACAAAATCGGAAAAAAAAAGAAAAGAAAAGTGTGGTACGCCTTGGGGAGCACGCCCTCTTGGGGGTCGTGGACAACAAAGGGAACGCTGGGCCTAAATGTAAAATACAACGGAAAAAAAAGGGGTGACCCGAACTGGGGTCAGCGGCCCAGGATCGCGGAGACGGAAACGCAAATCGATACAACGATTTTCCGCGAATACGGTCCCTAAGGTCCTCGTCGCCGGGGCTGGTGGTCCTATCGCCAGGAACCACCCACACGCACACACGCTCGCACACACGCCTAGGGATCTTACGAAAGGCAAAGATCCTACCTTTTTTTCTTTTTCTGCTTATTCGTTATGGCGGACGTGGCAGTTTCCCTCCGTCGGTGGGTACACACACCGTCACTCACAGAAAAGACACAAAAAAAAAAAATATGTATCGGGGAACGGAAAATATCTAGTTCGCGCCACGGCTCGCTGGCTTCTCTCTCTGTATCCGCGGCTCGGGTCCTCGGTGCGCGGAGTTCCCCTTCCCCGAGGATTTCGGCGCCAGGGATGGGCCACGTGGTGTTTCGGCCAGGTCCTGGGGCCCCTTCGGGTGGCAGCTGGGGTGGCTCGTCCCCAGGCCTGGCGTCCCTCGGTGTTGGCTGCCGGTCGCCCCCGCGGAGGTGGACGGGTGGCTCGGCGACCGGTCAGCAGGCGGCGGTGATCTTCGGGCTCCGTCCCGCGCCTCCATCTCTCAGGTTGGGGTTTTCCCCGCGCCCGGGGCCGCGGATGCCTCTTCGCTGGGCCGCTGGTCTTCGTGCCGGTGCCGGGGGGAAAAGGGGCGCGCGAATAACAAAAAAAACGAGAACTACAAAAAAACACGCACTCCTTGCATACGCCCCGCCGCGAGGGGTTGGCAGGGCGGAGGAGAGAGGCCGGTGGGCCTAGTGGCCACTCGTAACGAGGCATAAAAATATGCCTCGTTACAAGTAATAGTAATTACAAACATTTCAACCATGATAGATCGTGGTGGTGAAGAATTTTTCAATGAATTATGCGTTCTGTCTACCTGTCGTACAGCTTGTCATACCAACAAAATTATTAAAAGTTCATATCTTTATATATACAAAGTTTCATTTTGATGTATTGCGTGAAAATAAAATATATTGAAGTTTGTTTAAATTGTTTCATATTCAATTACGAAATAACAGTCGGTAACGTGAGGTAAGCTTTTGCGTAAAATTTCGAGTCAGCAATGTGTTAGAAATCTTATCCATTGCATTTTCAATCAAGAGACAGATATTCAACCAATATATTTTGCTTTTATCGGAATTGCTTTTTCCATTTATTTTGTTGAAATAAAATTTTTCTGGAAATGAATTCTTTTTTTACATAGTGCTGTTAGTTGGTATTAATAGTTAGGGATTATTGTTCTATATTTATTGTATATACATATACAGGATGTTACCTGTAACGCTACTCAGGATTTTTCTCCCACTTGCAACCACCTTACGAAAAAAAGTTTAGAACAATATTTGCAGGGTATGAAGTGCACAACAGATATTAATAAAGCAAATTTTGAAGACTTCCTTGGGTTTTTTAAATAGGAACATACATTTTTTTATTCACGGTTTTAGAAGACACCGAGACGAATTTAAAGCACATATTACATAATATTTTTATTAATATATTACTCGATTTACAGAAGTGGAAATGTGAAGTAAAAGACAGGAATATTACGTAATGGAAGGTAGCATACATTTTGCACATGTAATTAAATAAAGTGGAATGAAATATTGGTTACACTACCAAAGTCAAAAGCTAAGTACTTCACATTTCCTCTTCTGTAAATCGAATAATATGTTAATAAAAATATCACGTAATATGTATTTTGAATTCGTCTCGATGTCTTCTATAACTACAAATAAAAAAAAAATGTATATTCCTATTTAAAAACCCCAAGGTGACCTTGACTTTGCCAAGAGAACAAAATGTTTTCAAAATTCGGTTTACTAATACCTATTGTGCACTTCTTTTATACTCTGCAAATATTGTTTTAAAAGTCTTTCCGTAAGTGGGAGAAAAATTGTGAATAGTGTTACAGGTACGACCCTGTATATGTTATTCGCAATGTATTTATGTGCTTGTACACAAATTGTGAATTCACCCGACTGGAACCGACTCAGTTCACTGTCATAATTAAAACGATTGGTATTCTGTTCAATGACACAACAATCAATACTATTTTAGTTTCATTTTTACAATTTCGAAAAGATTGTTTCAGATTGTAGTGTCAATGCGAAAAAAATGATAAACTCATCCTTTTTAGGTTCTTGACTTAATCGTCCAACATTTTCAATACTGTGTACACTAATAAACTTGATTATTGAGAGCAACTGACAATAGTTATATTCTCAGATGGACACGCACCCTGACATGTATCATTCGACTGAACGGTGTATCGAGTATTATCGATTTATATATCGGTTGACTCTTGGCTTTCTACACTGCGGTGCATAACTATAGCACCACGTACATTTTTAGTATATTTTGACTTTGGAATAATAATACATAAAAGTCATCCATATAAAATCGAAGTGTATATTAAACAATGAACTTTAGTGAAAATTTGTTGATATTAGTTTATTGTATAAGAAAATATAATATGAAAATTGATTTTTCGTCGTTGCATAACAATAGCACCACACGAATGAATGTCAAATATACAGGGTGTTCGGCTACTGGTGGGCATAATTTTAGGGGGTGGTAGTTGGAGTGATTCTGAACAACTTTTTTCTTTACCAAAATGCTGATTAACGCTTAGTTTTTGAATTATTAATGAAAAACACAGACCAATGAGAACGTGTATAGACCGGTCGCGCGACAGCGTGAGCGACAGCTTCGAATATGACGACCGATCGTCGTCGTGAACAAATGTATCGATACTGTCGGTATAACGTCGGAATAACGTCGGTATAATAGAAAGCTGTTAGATGAAAGTTACATTGAATAATGAATAAAAAAATCTGGATTATTGTTGAATTATCATTCATTCATGAATAAGAAATAACAAAATTAGTCTCTACTCACGTAATCAAAGTAAATCGAATTTATTCAATACGTTTATTCGTTATCGTAAAGAAATAATAACTAAAATATGGAAAATTATTTTCGTTAGATATTGTGATGATGAAAAAGAACAAATTCTCATTTTTTAAAAATTGAATAACTTTTCTATTCAACAAATAAAAATGTGAATTGAGTAATTAACAAATTTAAATGTAGCTCACCCATTAAACCGCAAATAATCACAATACAAATGCGTCTCTGTTACCGGTCCAATCCACCGGTCCTTACTGTTAATATAAATCAATCACCATACAGAAACTCTCAAAAAACTCTCAAGAAACTTCATTGTCACCTATCACTTTCATCTTTCATTATCAGTTTTCATTATCACTTTTCTTTCTCATTTTTCACTAATTTGCACTAATTTTCACTGTGAGTCCGACACGTAAATAGGACGAATGAAAATACGTGAACGAATATTCATAAATAATTTAAACTTTCAAGATAGTATTTATACTATCGATTTTTTCGATTATCGGAATTTTCGATTAAAAACAACGATACATTTTATTTCGACACGTTTCTTTCGACAATAAACGATGACTGTCGATCGACGCCGCAGTCGTTCAACAGATCATCGTTGCATGGCAACCGTTCGCGACGTATGCCTCGCGATCGAGAACGAAACCGCGATCCGTGGCCAGTCTAACAATGTCTTCTAATAAAATACAATATAATATCGATTCCTCAATTCGGATACCTTATAATGAGAATATAGCGTATCGTTAAACATACGTATCTATGAATAATCGTTCACGCGTTTTCATTCATTGACCCTGCCAGGACATCAGCTGTTGATGCTCTAATCGGTGGATCTACCCGGTGACACAAATATTTTTTATCGAAGCTAGTTTTTCCATGAATCAATGAGTAAGTGTTATTTAAGTTACTTGTGTATTTTTAAAATTAAACGTACGCAGCAATAGATTTATTTCACTTCAATGAGGTACTGCATTAGATATTCTATTCCAGTTCGATCTCATTTCATAGGCAAGGTACTCATTCGTTTTGAAACGTGAATTTATTCGTTTGCTTCATTAGTATAGTTGACATAAAATAATTTTCAGAAAAAAAATATACCGACTTCGAAATGCACTAAAAAGTATAAAACAATATCTATTTCCTAATGAAGTAATTTCTATTTCATTGAATCATACAATTACGTCACAGATATGAATGAAACCTATTTACTCGTTAGGTAGTATATTAAATATATTTCAACCTTTTTGGAGGCGGCGCAAAATTAAAAGATTTTCTTGAACATGTCAACCTTTGGACAGCCGAACATAGGCAAAGCTTGTATAGCTATTTTTTTTTCTATACATATAACTCGATAGCACGTCGCGAAGTAGGTGTTAGTGCGTATAGAATGTAACTATGGTCTATCTAGCCCTTTGCGGTGGGGACGGTTCGAAGTGAACCGTACCGTGGGGCCGAGCTCCTGCCGCGATAGTCATTAAAAATTGCCAGCGCATATTTCTGCTTAAACGCGGTTTTCGTTCATAGTATTCCAAGTCAAATTCTGGACATATTATATGTACATGCACAGATTTACGCGCATGCACACATGTACGCGTTTCTCGGCTCTATCAGTTGTTTTCGCGGAACGCATAGTTTTAAGTTTCTCGGCCATAGCCACGCATTTACGTGGGACACATATATGCGTTTCTCGGCTCAATCAACTGTTTTCGCCAAACGCATATATGAGTTCTTCAGCCAATTTGATGATTTACGCAGAACGCATATATGCGGCGGTAGTCCGCAAAGGGATAGATTCATAGAGTATGCGACGGAAAGACTCGATCGCCGCATATGCTATAAAGATAGAGCCCATCTGCCGCAAAATTGGTAATTCCCGCGTCGTGGGCTCCGTTTATAGGTTCTTAGATCCCTGGCTTCCACATGCGAACGAAGTCGATTCAATTTCATTTATATCAGAAACGTTGCGAAATGAAGATGCAGTCGTTACATTTACGTATATTACCAGATATATCTATAATGGTTCGTATTCTTTCTCAGGATTTATTAATTTCCAATACGCCATACCACAATCAACTGGTTATTGACAGCAACGTTTACTGAAGTATTTTTAATTTTGCGCCGCCTCCGAAAAGGTAGAAATGTATTTAATATACTACCTAACGAGTAAATAGGTTTCATTCATATCTGTTACGTAATTGTATGATTCAATGAAATAGAAATTACTTCATTAGGAAATAGAAATTATTTTATACTTTTTAGTGCATTTCGAAGTCGGTGTATTTTTTTTCTGAAAATTATTTTATTTCACGCTTTTTAGTGGAATGGGGAGAATTGTATAGGATACTGTGAGACAGTTCTTCCGGGCTTTTTTTTGTTTGTCTGCGTAAATGCCATGAGCATAATTAAGTAAAAGACAACATGGATATTCGTTTTTCAATCTTTTTTGCAACAATAATCCTTTGCAACTAAAAAATGAAAAAATTTTTGGTAATGGTGCCAATGGGGAGTCAGACTCTACAAGATGCGAAAGGCTTTGTTTCGATCGCACCTAGGAAAAAACCGGCGAACATGTATAGAAAAAAAAATAAGGGACACTCTTTCAGGGGCAAGTACAAACTAATTACATCATGATTGAGGGTGCTTCATCCATTTGTTCTTAATTAACTTTCTTTGCAAAAATTTACTGCGCATGTGTATCTCTTACGGTTTAGGACTGCGCAAGGGTCAAAGTATCCGTAAAATAATAGCAGATCCTGCGCAACAAATTTTCTAACAAATCAAATTGATGCATTTTTAGAACGATACGGAAACTGTACCAAGCAATGGGAATAATACACCAACCTCAACGTGAACTCATCTTGCTGTATAAGTCGCGTGTCAGAGCGGTAAAGCTTAGTGTTTTGGTACAGTGCATTGTAATTGCCCTTTCTTGTCTTTCCCGTGGATAGCACGGGGCGTTCCACTAATATTAATAACAATAGTTTTCGCTAATATCACGAAAACTAAAGTTTTCTGTCAATTATGCATAAGGAAATACTCGTTCAGAATCATGCCACTAATAACGTATTAGAAGGACATTAAAATCGTTCGAAGTTGGTTTCAAAAGTTAACAAAAATTTTCGCTAATATCTCGAAAACAAAAGCTTTCCGTCAATTATGCAAGAGGAAAAAGTTGTCCAGAACTACGCCCCTAACAACATATTCGAAGGACATTAAAATCGTTCGAAGTTGATTTCAAAAGTTAATAACAATTTTTCGCTAATATCTCGAAAACAAAAGCTTTCCGCGAAATTTGTATATGAACAAAATTGTTCAGAATCATGTCCGTGATAAGATATTAAAAGCGCACTAAAATCGAGAAAAGTTTATTTCAAAAGTTGCCGGTTTTTTTGCAATAACAACACTTTGCAATTAAAAAATGAAAAATTTTTTGATAATGGTACCAATGGGGAGTCAGCACCTTCCATATGCAAAAGGTTTTATTCCGATCGGTCCATCCAGCTAGGCGTAATGCGCGAACATACATAGGGAAAAAAAAAAAAAAAAAAAAAAAAAAATACTGATCGAATTGAGTAACCTCCTCCTTTTTCGAAGTCGGTTAAAAAATTAATTTTCGTGAATTTATTCTTTTTCCTTTTTGAAGGCATAAAATAAATACAACATACTTCGTCTGGTTATTGTACATAACAACTAATTGGTTTATTTCTCATTCACGAATTACGAAGAATTTAATATTATTCTTAACATGTTAATTCATTATTCGATTTAACTTTTACCTAATAGCTTCTTGTTATACCGACGTTATACCGACAGTATCGATACATTTGTTCACGACGACGATCGGCCGTCATATTCGAAGCTGTCGCTCACGCTGTCGCGCGACTGGTCTATACGCGCTCTCATTGGTCAGTGTTTTTTATTAATAATTCAAAAACTAAGCTTTAACCAGCATTTTGGTAAAGGAAAAAGTTGTTCAGAATCACTCCAACTACCACCCCCTAAAATTATGCCCACCAGTAGCCGAACACCCTGTATAAACATTGACACCATCTTGATTCGCGTAGGCACAGTATAGCAAAAACACGATACAAATTTCGTAGGGATTTCGACATAGCTTAGAACTGTTAAAAGCGTGTTGCACATGCATCGAAATGAGCACGAGCATGTCATAAACAGCGAGCCGTTGGATATGGCGTCACTAGCTTAATTCCTGAAATTCTTGACACGAGGGAAACCGAGGAATGTAAAGTTAGTTTCTGCGTGAATCGAAAATTCTCCCATCAGTGCATTAACCCAGATATCATGTTTAATTTTCCACGATATTGTAAAGCAAATAATGATAAATTCATAAACATGTCCAGAAAAATTTGGACAGAACGTGTAGCGTCTCGTCACTATTGAGAAAGATAATGTTAAAAGAAAAAAATATTAAATCGTATCATTATTTCGTATCGTAACATTATTTCGTATTGCATTTCGGTGTATTCCAGAGCGAATGCTTATTGGGTTACAACACTAATGGTCTTATAGCGTGTCGAATGTAACGCTACTATGTTACGATAAAAATTAAAGTTAAAAAATACCGCAACGCGATTTACTTCTAACAGTCAATATTACAAGCAATGTTTCAAAGTTCTCCCGACTGTTGGAGATTTTCGATGTTCGCAACGAAACACAGTGGTCCCAAATCACAAAAAGCTGGCCAAAAGTGGAAAAATGAAGTATTCAATTTTTACCTTTTAACTATTGGGTTCGGTACACTGATAGTTTATGAGTTCAATTACAAAAGGTACAGTTGCCTAGTTCATCTACCTGCATTGATATTTCAGTAAATTGACTTTCGTTCGAGCAATACCTAGCGCGCAAATCCAGCAAAAATAGACTTTATTAGAAAAATTTGTAACTCAGTCCCCAGTGCATCAATTTTAATTCTGCAAAATGGAAAATACAGCTAAAGGTAAGTAGAATTCATAGACACAGTACAAGATCAATACTTACAAAGTATAATACAATAATTGAATAATGCTTTTTAATAAAAATTCAAATAAGTGACGACCTCGGTATTTATAAAAAAAGGGAAAAGTTTATGAGTTAGACGGAGTTGGGTTAAAAAACCAATTGTCATATTAAGTTAAGACTGCAATGCATCAGAATTAACAAAAAAATGCTGCTCATATCTGCCCCTCGAGTCTTAATGAACGTTTGAAAATGTAAATACTTGGGTTTGTCGCTGATTCATGCGTGTTCGCCTCTCTCTTTCTCTCTTTCTCCCTGTTATACAATTAGTCATTCGCCCACTATTTTTGTCTCTTTTTTTTCATACCTACATAGAAATTACAAATAGGGGAGAGGCCAACATTCAGGTATACGTGACCCCCGAGCACATAATGCCGAAGTAGAATTAAGCAAATAAATGTTGAGTTTAAGAATATTCAGCATCAGTTTTTTCATAACTTTTTACGAATATTGATATGGACGCCACAGGATTATTATAAATATTGTTAAAAAAAGTATAATATAAATCGGTCTACAGAATTTAACATTATAAATAAAAGATGTATTGATATGTTTGCGCGTGCGTCTATAATTACATTGTTGCTGGAAAGATTAAACTTGTTTAAAATATAGTTTAGTATAATATTTATATTTATATTTCAGTTTCTGAAGAAATGACTCTATCAAAGAAACAAATATTCATTGCAGTGAAAAGTAATTTGAATGGAACACAAAGTAATTTAATAAATGTAATTAATTATTTTTTTCGTAATTTTGTCTTTAATTTGTAACCTCGAAAACCACTTTGTACAAATTTTCAGCTAAATAGAAGAATTCTTTCATATTTTGGTCAGCTTTTTGGTTTTTTTTTTAATACTGAACGTCCATATTGAATTCGCTATTTTGTTTTTCGTAATTTTGACTTTTGATTTGTAATTACTGACCTCGAAAACTCCTAGATACGAAGTTTCATTAAAATTGAAATACGCCTTCATATTTTGGCCAGCTTTTTGCGATTTGGGACCACTGTGCGAAATGAAGAGCGAATATGTGAAATGTTTCTCTTGATAATATGTACGTGAATCTGACGACTCGCTATCGTCTTGACTCCTACGTTGACGATGGAGTCAGAGGTCGTACGCTGATTGGTTTTCGCCTTTTTTATGAAATTCCAATCAGCGTGTCCTTTGAGATTGGGCCCACCCTTCATAGCTCCCTTAGAGCGTCTTCGTCTAGGAAAGGTGGGGAATCCGATGAGTTGGCGGGAGGACCCCGAACGTCTGGCAATTCCGCGATTTTTTCTTCTAGGTACATTTGGCGACCACAAGTTCCCGTTAGGGCGTGCGCGACCGTTTCTAAAGTACTCTTCGGAAAAAACCGTGTTTATGATCGGAAAGTGACCGTTGAGGATGAAGCGAAAATTAACTCTAAATTTATGGCAAGACATGTAGTAAAATTAACAACTAGAAAAAAACCGAAATACTCTAACTCAAAAACGGTTGCCTAACGGACCGATCATAAATAAACGTGCTACGGTGATATTTTCTCCGTGATTCTAGTTTTTTAAATAAATTGAAAAGTATTTGTAAAAATTTGGGTATGCTTTCCAAATTTATCATTATTTAAACGTTTGAAAATGTTGATAATATAATAACAATTTATATTATTCCGTTTGGGTAGATCACGAAATCACACAGTGTCAAAAGCAATTGGGTTATTATTATTGTAAATCGATAGAACATCACCAAAATTGGAAATTTGCAATTTTTGCTTTAATTCGTCTCTCTCGAAAGTTACGTGTACTATGAAATCACGGTTTACTGATGTTCAGCAAAAAATGTTGATCATCCTAAAAATGCAATTGCTGACATTATTTTTATAAGACGTAATTGTAATAAAAGGGCACGAATAAATACAATTGACAGATGCATTTTCATATCACCATATATTGCGAGAAAGTATGTGCGGCCAATTTTAAGATACAATAAATGTTTTGTGTGAACAGCAGGAGTCTTGGAACCATTTTTATAAGTAAGACCCGTGTTCATAAAAAGTCACGTGTCTTTCAGAAAAACAAGGAAATAGAATTTTTTCAAAGAGGAAAAACAAAAATCTAGATGTGCCGCATAATTTGAAGTTTTATTTGCACGATTTAATCAAAAATCAATATTTCGCTATGAGTCGAAATTTTGACAGCAAAAACATAATGATCTGAGTTGTATTTATTTTAGAAAACACTAATCTACTAAATATGTATCAACAAAAAATAATTAATTAATTATTGGCAGATGTTTTAATTCCGTTTATAGAACAATCAAATTCTGGAGAGTAGATATTTCAAAAAGATAACGGAGCTGTGCACAGTTCAGAATTCTCCAAAGAATAGCATCATATCAAAAATATCCATTTAATATAATGGCCTGTCTGAGTTCTTGATTTAGTTCCAATTGCAAATTTTGGAAAAATTTTAGGTCGTAAATACTTTGTTCATGCAAAGTATTATGTTACATTTTATAAGATTAAAAATGATATAAAGTAAACTTCAAGTAGTGTCATCTATACGTATAAGTTCCAATGAAAAACAAGAATAATAGAATTTTTGAAGTAATTTGTAAACATGATACAAATACGTGTTAATAGTATATAAAGATGAAGTAAAATATTTTAATTGTATTTTATAAGGATAGCATTATATCCAACCTAACTTGAGCATATTGAATATTTTACTTATATTTTGAAACAAAGAAAAATATCAAAAGAAAACGTCTTTTTTTTCGAAGAGATAAATATTGTGATAATTAAAAAAATTAATAATATTGTGCTAATTAAGAAATTTTTCTTACAATTATTTTTTTCGTGATTTCAAAGTATTCAAAGTTTTTTTAAATGGAACACTATGATTTCATCAAAGAGTCCTAAAATAATAGGCAGCAAATGGACAAAAATAACTAATAGAAAAAATAATGCAGAAAATTTTATTATAGCAAGTACTTGAAATGATGGCCCACATATTTACCAGATCTTACACTTTTCGATTTTTATTTTTCAGTTACAATGTAATTAGTACTTTTTGACAACATTCCTGCAACACTAAAATATATGAAAAAATGTACTATATTGCTTGTCGTAAGAAACACTAGAGACTTGTTTATTAATTACTTAGAGATTTGTATTAACTGCTGGCATCGTTTTTAGTACTTACTACAATAAAATTTCTTTCGTTAATCTTTCTAGTCGTTGCTTTACTCTGTACATTGGTTGCTTATTTTTTATTAATTTTTTATTCTCAAGATCACGTGAAATCATTATAAGTCTTTAAATTGATCTTGACCTGAATTATCATGTCATAATGATATAGATATATTGTCCCGTTTAAACAAATTTCAATATCCTAGAAATTTGCTGAAAGATAACCTTTTTTTCGACAAAATAACGCTTCCCTTTGAAATTTCTTTTCATAATAATAAATAAGGAAGATATTCAGGATGATTAAGTTAGGTGAGACATCCTGTATTAAGAGGAACTATGCGAAATTTCGCTAATTATATTTATGACATACATTTTCTGTCATAGTTTCTTTGCTGTCGTAAAAGAGAAAATAACGAATGTAATTAAGCTGATCAAAGTTATTGCTGTATCCTGCATAGCGCTCGCTCGACATATTTAACGTAGAATATTATGATTTAACTCCATCGTTCTGTATTTACGAGAAGCCATCTATTTCACATCCCTTTGCGAGTTTCACTCTCTACTTTACATCGAAGTTATTAACTGTCAGTGAAATTCATATACATAGTGTTTAGAGCGCTTCCTACTCCCAGCATCAGGAAGTTTGAACGGATTGTAGCTAATAAAGTTCTCTGGAATATGGCTGCTCGATAAACTGTAATTAAAGGAGAATATTAAAAGGAAATTGAGGCACGTTTTAAGAAGAATCGATTTGAAATTGATTTCTAGATTGAAAACTTTTAACAGTGCTCTGTAGTGTATTACATAAAATTTTCTTATGCGGTTTAATAAAATAAAATATGGGAATAAAATTTAGCGAAATAAAATTTGTGTATTCATTGAAAATAGCGTTCAAGTATCTGTTATGTTGAAATCAAACAGTTATTTAAAATAGTATTATAGAAAGTTACTATTGAGTTATCGACTGTGCAATAAAGCATTTGAGTTTTAAACTACATTTGTCAAAATAGTTCTAGAAATAAGGAATTTCAGTATCGTCATCGAAATAATTTTAGAAATAAAGGATATCAGCATTTGGTACTGGAGGGCAATATCCCACACTTTATAATAATTTTCAAAACTTTTGTCTCTCATAAATGTCAAACATACAAATATTGTTTCTTAGATAAACAGTTATGGCATACAAATTTATCAATATATTTTACACGAATATCGAATTAGTAAAAATACTAAAACCTGAAGAAAAACTACTTCATGATGATAAACCACGCTTGCATAGTAAAAAGTATATGAAAGGAATGATAACAAACCTTAAGAAAATTAAAATAAATAAAGATGTATAATATGTAGTTAGATTTAGGAAACAAAAGATTGATAAACTGATAATGTTAAACTGAAAAATGTAATAATATAACAATATATTGATTGATGATTGTTAATGGCTAAAAATGCGATATTAAAATAAATAATTTAACCCCTTGGCTACTGTGGGCGCCTATAGGCGCTTAGAAATTTTGTGTTTGTATTACTGAAAGCACCTATAGGCGCCCACTTTTATACCAACAGAGTTTTTTCCTAGCAATTAAAAAGTTTTTATAAAAAAGAGTTATGACGGCGTGTTATAACATTTGTCATTTGTATTATCCTTTGTACATAAAGGAAGGATAAAAAACTGTATAGAAAGGCTTTAGCTTTGCTTTTTATAAATAAGAATATCTGACTTTTTATTATAATAAATAAGACCATAATCACATTTCTCAGAAAAAATCACCGTAGCGAAAGGGTTAATTAGATAAAAATAACAGACAAACATACTGACAGAAAATTCATTTCTTTCCGGTGACACTTTTTGAAGATGACAAGGTCGTCGATATTTTCTAAATACAAACATACGATGAAATTTATTGATTTTTATGAAATTTTTATATGTTATAGAACTCGAAAAAATATTTGACATGTATTTTTTTTATCGGTAAACATGCACTCTGAAATGGTGAAAATAATCCTTAAAGTTGGGGTTGATAAAGTTATTTTCAAACATATTTCGAAAAGTATTAGCGCTAAATAAAAAATTCAAAATGCAAATTTTTTCCATATCGGAATATTTCAAATGCGCAATTTCAGAAATGACCAGAAATAATGATTTCAGAAATGAATTTCGAATTATTGCCGAGTAATATCTTTATGTGTAATTACTCAGCAGCAATAAAAACAGCTACAGAAGCATGGCGTTATTAAATAAGCATACAGATATATAAAAATATCGAATAAACATCCGTTTTTCATTCCCGTAACGTTCAGTTACGTTTATATAAGTTATTTGAGCATGTAGGTTTGCAAAAGGTATGAAACCTTTGTGGCATCGATTTAGCGGCCGCCACGTCCCTGCCTAATTTATTATATTTAGTCTAGCCTTAAGATTTTGGGTGCGAATGAGATGCGATAATGAGTTGTTTGCTCGAGTCCGAGTGAATGCTGCGTAGCGTTTGCGAAAGGATGTTTGGATCATCGAGTCGAGTGTCGCGTTGGGTGTCCGAGTTCGAGGAATGCCTGTGAAATACGCGTGTATCGTTGAATGATTGGTTTAGAGCGAGAGCGATTCGGCTTGGACGAGGAAAGAATGATTCCGAGTGAGAATGCATCAGGGTGTGTGGGGGTGAGGGTTGCAAGCATGAAGTTAGTTCATCACTGTAAGTCGAAAAGTAAGGTCGTGGACCTGCTTGCGAAATAAACGAGAAGTCAAAGGTGAAAAATAAGTATTATTTTCCCTGCTGCGTCCTCATCCCATAAACATAATTTTACAAATTTGTTTAATAAAACGTTAAACTGTTTTGATCAAATTACAAATACAAACTATGGAATTAAACAAAAAATACGGATAATCTCGTGCAAAAAATGTTACTACAGTTGGAGTTATACGCGTATTTTATACCTTCCGTTCGGTGCACGATTGATTTCTGTACGTAATATTCTGGCAGTTGTATCATATTACATTTTTTATACAATGTATTTAAAAAAAGAACTTGAAGGTCCACAAGTGCGCCAATTAAAACGTAGGGTTCGAGACGTATCCATTTGTTCAGCATTATGAGCGCATACTGATGCTAGGTAGTATTCGATGTACGGAAAATCTAAAAGCGCGAATTGTACTTGTGTGGTGTTATATCTTCACGATTTATTTAAATTACTACTTCTTGATTAATTTCAGTAAGAACTGTTCCGGGTTTGTCAAAAATATAGTAAATCTGAAAAGTGCTAGTTTTGCTAAAGTTTTGAAAAATGCTGGTTTTGCTGTAACTCTGAAAATATCCTATTTTTTTATAATTTTGAAACCGGTGTCCCACGCCACACGAACCCAAACATTCCTCGGAATATAATTAAATACGAACCGTTCGAATAGGTAAAAACTGCACCACAGTGTCTATTGTAAGATTTTATTTTGCTTTGGTATATGCACTATATGGTATAAACTTATATTTAGTCTAGCTGTAAGAATGTCGGTGTGTATGAAATGAGATAATGAGTTGTTTGCCTAAGTCCGACTGAATGCTGCGTAGCGTTTGCGAGAGGATGTTTAGATGATCGGTTCGAGTGTCGCGTTGGATGTTCGATGTTACGTCCCGGATGGTACCTTTGGTGATATCAAGATGAAGGTCCGGAATCGCTTTTGAATTGACAGTCTTTTAGACCACGCGGTACGTGCGCCCGTCGTATGTCAGGGATCCCAGGGTGTACAAGTATGACACAGTACTTACCCGAAGCTTTCTCCTTAACTTTTACAATGCATTTCTCGTCTCGGATCCTTAGGTAGTAGATCCTTCGCTGTGATCTTCTTCACAGGTATATCAGTAGGTAATAACTGATACTTAACTTCGCGGATAACTGGTCGCGGAGTAGGGGCTAGACAGGGTAGGTATAGGGTGCGTAGGATCTTACGTAATTGGTATCTACGACCTCCTCGTCTTTATCTCCCCATGAGCTGACTAAAGATGCAAAGGCATCAAACACATCATATGCGCATCGTGCGGCTGTCTCGCACCACCGTGGCGATGTGGATTTCTTATTTCGACTTCGCAATATAATGGATCTCGTGCGGCTATGTCTCGCACCACCAGATCCAGCGTAATCAAGTATACGTATTTTAAATAATCAAAAGCTCTTAAAGAGATCTCGGGCTTATAGGAAATGATTAAAAGCGAATATAACTAAATAAAATATATTCAATACTAAAGATGATGTCGGAATATAACTGATACAAATGAACTTAGAGTTATAATATAAATGAGACGCGTAGTTTAGAGTTGGTAGGAAATGGATGGAATTAGGATGGAAACTAGCAGAGTCCAGCACGAGGGGATCGGATCCTGTGACTAGTCGGACTGCTACTGCTCGCAAGGCTACTCGAACTGGGCTTTTTATATTGCTCGGTGGTGTCAGAAGAGAAGATAAGGAGAGATTAGTTATGATCTGTTATTGTCTGGAGATTGCGTGATGTAAATAAAGGTACGCGGAATTAGATAGGAATGTACATAGCAGGATGTTTAGGTTAAGATAAAGGGTGAACTTGAGGACCTAGGAGTAAAGGAATGTGAAGCTTATGCTATCTTATTTATAACGCACACGGGACTGCGTCTTACAACTAATTATGTCAGAAACGCAATATATATATGTACTTAATAATAATAATAATCCTTAGACAAATAGTCCCTAAACAACTAGATCAAACGTCGTCGTACGACGTCACATCAAGTTCAAGGAATGATTCCGGGTGAGAATGCGTCAGCGTGCGTGGAGATGAGTGTTTTTTCGTCCGAGTCAGTTCATCACTGTTCGCGGAAGCGAATGGTCGAAGACCATCTCTGTTAATAAAGCACGGAAAAGTTAAAAGTGGAAAATTGAGATTTCTATTTTCCCTGAACAGTTGAATTACGTGATGCGCGTAGTGCAATGCACAGCGTCATACCTAGTCCTGAAAACTGTACGCAGTTACCGACAGTTTCGTGTTTTCATCGACGTTGTAGGTAATCTGGCCAAAACCGCGACAACGTGCGAAAAATACTACAAGCACTTCAAGTGGATAATCGTGAAATTATAATTGCATTGCGGAACATCGTTGACAGGCGCTGGTGTGCAAAATCGTATTTTCGATCCTATTTCTTTCAGAAGTGATAAATTGACAAAGAATGGACCAAGCCGACATCGTACCATTACAGTAATGTCGGGCTGCTATCGTTTTCGGTGAGTAAATCTCTGAATTTTGCGTAAAAGCGAAAATACGGGGCAACGTGTCTAGGTGCGGCCATCTTGACTGTCAAAATCTATGTCTGTCTCACATGTACGTCCGAAGAATTTTTCGTTTTATTCAAAATGTGATGTTTATTGACGTAAAATCGATAGCAGCTCGATATTGTGGATAGCTAACGGTGCTAAAGTTATCCTCCGAAAGTGAATTTATGCAATTTTCG